>NC_090228.1:27691863-27981863 GCF_024489055.1 Chanodichthys erythropterus
AGCAGTGAGTGGGTGGAGGGCTCAGACAGCAGTGAGCAGGTGGAGGGCTCAGACAGCAGTGAGCAGGTGGAGGGCTCAGACAGCAGTGAGCGGGTGGAGGGCTCAGACAGCAGTGAGCGGGTGGAGGGCTCAGACAGCAGTGAGCAGGTGGAGGGCTCAGACAGCAGTGAGTGGGTGGAGGGCTCAGACAGCAGTGAGTGGGTGGAGGGCTCAGACAGCAGTGAGTGGGTGGAGGGCTCAGACAGCAGTGAGCGGGTGGAGGGCTCAGACAGCAGTGAGCAGGTGGAGGGCTCAGACAGCAGTGAGCGGGTGGAGGGCTCAGACAGCAGTGAGCAGGTGGAGGGCTCAGACAGCAGTGAGTGGGTGGAGGGCTCAGACAGCAGTGAGCAGGTGGAGGGCTCAGACAGCAGTGAGCGGGTGGAGGGCTCAGACAGCAGTGAGAAGGTGGAGGGCTCAGACAGCAGTGAGAAGGTGGAGGGCTCAGACAGCAGTGAGCGGGTGGAGGGCTCAGACAGCAGTGAGCAGGTGGAGGGCTCAGACAGCAGTGAGAAGGTGGAGGGCTCAGACAGCAGTGGCTGGAAAGAGGGCACAGAGACTTGGCTGGGTGGAGGTCTCAGACAGTGATGACTGACCATGAGATGTATGGTGTAGGACATAAGCTCATTTTGTTGATCTGAGAGAATTTCCTGAAGACAAACATGCACAATACATGAGCTTGCACAAACCAAAACACATTCCATTTTCATTTGAGTCTGGAAAATGCAACACATATACCTGTACATCCTTATTTGAAAACCAAAGCACATAGAGTTGAGGATGCTTTTATACCATAATCCATTATTGACCCGGAGGAACTGCTCTCAACTGATCTCGATGATGCGGCTTCTTGCACCACAAAGATTTCACTGGCAAGATCATCTTGTCCCACAAAGTCAAACAAGATCTAAAAAGATGTTAAACAGTCAAGTTTTACAACCCACTGAACCACTGAGAAGACACTTGATAGTTTCTCAAGCTGAACACACATCACCTGGATTGGCTCCGACAAGCGGAATTTCCTCATATTGGTGTGTCCATTTGGAAATTTAAATTTGATCAACACCCCATCTGAGGGTTCCTCACATGCAGACATTCGTCAACGTCTTGCCTCTATAGCCTGAAAATGTGATCTCTCATTTAAAAAAAAAAAAAAAAAAAACCTTCAGCTATTTTATCAAACTAATTATAAACAAACCTTTTGACGTCTTTCCTCACAAGCCTGATAGACTAGTTTCTTCCTCTCCTATTAAAAGATCACATTAAAAGTACGTATGCATTCTGTAAGAGTGTGTAAATCATACATAAATAGAACTTGGAAGTATTACCTTCTCTTGATCCACCAACAAACTTGTATTATACTCCTGGTCTTGCTGGGCACGTATTGCTCGCCATTCTTAAAGAGCCTAAAAAAAAAGAAAAGAAAAAAGAAAAAAGAAAAAGAAAAAAAGGCATTTCTCACAAATAACCATAAATAGTACACGCAAAAAAAAAAAAAAAAAAAAACCTACCATTTATTCTATACAGTGTCAAAATTGGTTACCTGATTTGCAACCACACTTTGAGCTTGGGTACTCTCAGCCATAGGCACGGTCTCCTCTTGTACTGAAGCAATTGAGAGTGGTGGGAATGAATTTATGGATATGGCAGAGGATGTGGATGCCAACTGGTAGTACACAGAAAATCCAAATGATTTCTCCTTCAGCAAGAGAACACGCACTCATAGTGGAAACAAAATACATCATTAGAAAATATCAATAGGTAGAAAAATTACCAAAACTTATCCTAGGGAATTTAACTGCTCAGACATCACACAGAATAAATAGATAGATCTTAATACATATTTAAATAAAAAAATAAAAACAGTTTATATTTGCATTTGCCACTCATCACTACAAAGTGCAGAGTGGACATAACAAAAATCATTAGATGTGCAATCATTTTAATATGGACCTGATCTGAAACCACTTATGAGGTCTCATGTACTGCTGGAGCTGCGAGTGGTGGGAATGAATTCTGGGACATGGCAGAGGGTGGTGATGTTACCTGAGGGTAGAGAGGGTAACGGTTATAGGTATAGACATTACAGAGAACACATTTATATGATTGTAGTATGATACAAATCCCTGTGTATAATTCCATACCTGCAAGACAGTGGCTCGTGGCACGATGTAAAGCCTGCTTTTGCCAACATCTGCTTTTAGTTCCTTCACAGAACTAACTTGCAATTTCTGGATCTTGCGTCCTTTGCCTGTCCTTGCATCAGTTTAAATTTGGTAGGCTTTGAATTGGCGAGGGTAGCTTTGGCAAACAAAGTTGTTCAATTCAGATAAACTCCAGTTTAACCCAATCTTTGAGTTTGTGCGTCCGGCCTCCGTTGACTCATGCACAGGTTTTCCTAAAAATGGAAATGTAAACATCAGTATAATTGGTTCCTAATGGCAAAGTAAATTTTTTAGTTGCTACAAGATCTTTCAGGACTCCTAGCATTCAGGACTCATATTTTCAGACATAATCGTAGTGTTGTCAAACACCAAAAGTAGACCTGTGTGACTACCACAGTTAACCTAAGATCATTTGTGTTTCTAAGTTTACAGCTTTGAAACTAAACGAACCCTACACTCCTAAGAAAATTGCATATGACAGAAGAAAGAGCCTGGTCTCACTCACAAGGCCATCACACATTTGACCATATGTAAAAGAACATTAACATGCAATATATGGTGTAGCTTAGCGTCTGAATGCACCAATGCATCAAAGAGAAAACTACTCTGCAATATTTCTTTAAAACAAATGCTAAATGTATTAACAGTCAAATGTTTCCCAATATAGAGACAGTATAACAAATCGGACCATACAGGCTCAAGCTAACATAAAATCCAAAGCAGCTCATTCCATAACTTTCTCTGCAAGAAGGTTAGATAAGGAGTAAAAGTAAACACTCAATTCTTATCTGCTTCAATCTCACATTTACCTAATCCATGTTTAGCCAGTTCCTCAAGTTCTATTGTGGGGGGCAGAAAACCATTATCTGGCCCTGGAAGGAGGAAAAGTTGCGCTTGCCAAATAGGGTTTTCCCTGCGGCCACCAGATCCTCCTGTAAACACAAATTTACATTTACATTACATTTAGTCATTTAGCAGATGCTTTTATCCAAAGCGACTTACAAATGAGAGTAGCAGAATCAAATCAACATGAGAACAACAGTATGCAAGTGCTGTGTTAAGTCAGTTATGACAGTGAAGTACGTGCTCGTAGCAAGGAATTTTTTTATTTATTTATTTTTTTAAATAAACATAAATAGATATAAGAATAGAAATCAAGGTAAGTGCTACTATTACTGGCGGGTCAAGTGCTGACGAAAAAGATATGTTGTAAAACTGAGTGACTACTGGTAGCTTTTCTTGGATTATGTGAATTTGCCGGTTGATAACAAATCCACTACAGAACGTCCGGTAAGAGACTTTCTGACAGATGTTCAGGTATGCGGGAATAACCCATTTATTGTCACCACATTTATTGGCTGGTTTGCATGTCTGTGTGTGTGTGTGGTTTTCTACAAGCTAAAGATATAAGGAAAATGTATAAGTACAAATAACAATAACAAATAATAGTGGTCACAATAAATATAATAACATTACAATTTCTGCACAAAGCATACACTAAATACAGTAATTAAACAATCAAATAAGAAAACAAATGTGCCATTATATTGAAAGCTGCGCTACTAGAAATGACTAATATTGAGCAGTTGAAATCCGACACCTCAGCGTGAGGACAAAGATGGAGCCGCTCTGTCTAAATTATTACTGCGTATGCACCAAAAGAGTGCTCTAACTCTCAGAATTGAGCGATATATATTAAATATATATATATTAAATAAACCATATAATGATCAAATGACACATAGAATTTGTCTTATAAACATAATAGTGATCAGGCACGTGCACACATAGACAAAAAAGGGGCTTGAGCCCCTGCCCTTTTTCTTCCTCGAGAGAAAGTGCCCTTTTTTCTGGGGTGCTTTTTTTTTTTTTTTAAATAAATGAATATATATTCCTGTTTGCGCTTAGCTTCCCTGTCAAACAAATATATTTACTGTGTAAAACAAATAATAATAAAAAAATACTATATCAGGTCGGCTTTGTCGAGTTCAGATCCCTCGCTCCGCGACACGCCATTCATGCCCGCACGCTCGCGCTCGCGCGCCATGCCCCACTTCACCTCGAGTTTGCTGCTGGTTGATAACTTGTGACAACTATTCCCGCAAAAAAAAAAAAAAAAAAATGCAACTGCTGTCTGGCGATGAGAAGCGAAAAAGAAAAAAGCCCTAGATGGATGCATCCCGTGCATTTCTTTCAGGTAGGCTAGCCTATGTTCACAAACCTGAAAGTTTTGTCTATTTAAGGGTTATTTATACATTTAACGCTGCATTAATAGTTTGTCCACAATCAACACATCTGCCTGATTTGATACTAATGAAATTTATGTCATATTATAATTTCAATCATTTTATTGTGCTATGCATTGCGTTTTGAACCATGGTAAAGATATTGGTTGGGCTGTCAATACAAGAAGAGGATCATTCCATGGACGCACATTCATGAACCACATTTTTAGACAGTTTTCTAAAGATGCATGGTTTATTTAAACTTTTTAAAATCAAAATACAGCATCAGCTACATAATGCTATTCTTACATCTACACTTACACAGGATAATACATCAATAAAAGTTTAAACCCTCGCTCTGTCCATATATTCTTGTTGAAGAAATTACAGTGGCTGTAGCATTTCTATCACAAAGAAGTGGCCGCATATTATTATTTAGCTAATAACATATTTTTAATCATGGTGGCTTTGATCGTGCTGTGCTGTCTAACAACAAAAATCAGCAGGCTTTTGTCGTCCTCTGCAGGCATTTGTTATAATATATAACGTATTAACAGTTCAGGAAAAAAAAAAAAAAAAAACTCTTGATGTGCTTAAATATATGCAGATTAGCTTGTTTTGGTTAATTTAGAAGAAATCTACAGATGCAAACAGACGGAGGGTAGTAGGCTTAAAACAAACACCATCTAAATGTGTAGGGCTAGGGTTAAGTTTTCTTTCCATTAGAGTAAAAGACATGGCAGCAAAAATGGACCTTAACATTGTAAAATTGTAAAATCTTAAAATTGTCCACTTCATGAAAGAAGTATTCCAATAACACCAAAAAATTACAACGATTTATTGATTTGTGCAAAATAAACAAATTATTAGTGAAACTATGTCCCTCTCCTTGGTCCAGTAATTTATTCTAAATATATATCTACTTGAAAATAGTTGGTGTTGACTTCTCTTGTGATAAACCTAGTGAAGAAGACCATGGTCTCTGTGTGAACTGATTATTTTGTAGAAATCTGTGGAGTATAAAACAATTGAGTGAGTATCAGGGAAGTCAAAGTTGTCTTAATATATTTAAGGGTTCATTATTTTTTAAATAAATAATTATGAAAAGTGCCCTTTTTTCCACTTGAGCCCCTGCCCCCCAAAATGTCTGTGCACGTCCCTGATAGTGATATATGTGAGGAAACTAGTATGCAAATATACATATGAACATCTTTACACGCTAGTTCGTCTTTGTCACTCACATTCATAAACTTATAAACACTTGGGGCAGTTCAACATGCACAATCAATGTAGAAACAAAATATAAACAGACTGTTACTCACTTTATAGGTACGCACACAACTTTATCAAAGATATAAATTGCTACAGTACAGCTAGCATCTGTCCGCTTTCCCGATCGATATGACTCAGCTCAGTGGGCGGGACCGCTGATCTGCACGTCCTGTGCACAGCGCTGATTGGCTTGCTGAATGGATGCTGCGTGTGAGTCAACTCTAGTGTATTACAAGGGGAACTAAGGCACATGAATATAACCTGAGTGTGGCCTTTTTTACATAGGTCTTTAGCATTTTTTCTTTAAATTAGCCACCTCACATTACTTGGGTAAAGTTGGTTTTATATTTGCACATTCGGACTTCTGATAAATTCAGACTTTCCAATAAATGTGAAATAAATTAATGTTTGCATGATAATGACAACCAACGATTGTCAACTTACAACATTTTTCACAGTCGATCAAATTAGGCAAGTATTGTTTTAATGGCATATTTACTTGTTAATCACACTACATTGGACATTCAGTGGACATTCACAAGGCTGTTGAATACGGATGTCCGAATGTGCGAATATAAAACCAACTTTACCCAAGTCCTCAAGCTGTCTTCCGGTTTCTGCCATATGTAGTTCCAGTGTTAAAAACGTTATTTTAAAGGTGCCATAGATTGTTTTTTTACAAGATGTAATATAAGTCTAAGGTGTCCCCTGAATGTGTCTGTGAAGTTTCAGCTCAAAATACCCCATAGATTTTTTTAAATAAATTTTTTTAACTGCCTATTTTGGGGCATCATTAACTATGCACTGATTTTTTCAGCACGGCCCCTTTAAGAGATGCGTTCCCTCTGCCCCACCAGCTCTCGACTATACATTGCATAAACAAAGTTCACACAGCTAATATAAACCTCAAATGGATCTTTACAAGATGTTCGTCATGCATGCTGCATGCATGCTTCGAATTATGTGAGTAAAGGATTTATTTGGATGGTTACGTTTGATTCTGTGTGAGTTTGAGGCTATGCTCTGTGGCTAAAGCTAACATTACACACTGTTGGAGAGATTTATAAAGAATGGAGTTGTGTTTATGAATTATACAGACTGCAAGTGTTTAAAAATGAAAATAGCGACAGTCTTGTCTCTGTGAATACAGTAAGAAACGATGGTAACTTTAACCACATTTAACAGTACATTAGCAACATGCTAATGAAACATTTAGAAAGACAATTTACAAATATCAGTAAAAATATCATGATATCATGAATCATGTCAGTTATTATTGCTCCATCTGCCATTTTTCGCTGTTGTTCTCGCTTGCTTACCTTGTCTGTGCACAGATCCAGACGTTAATACTGCCTTTCCTTGTCTAATGCGTCGAATGAGCTGGCATATGCAAATATTGGGGTCATACATAACACCGACTGTTACGTAACAGTCGGGATCATTATGTTGAGATCCGAGTGTTTTCTGGAAGTCTTTTAAACAAATGAGATTTACATAAGGAGGAAACAATGAAGTTGGAAACTCACTGTATGTCTTTTCCATGTACTGAACTCTTTTTATTCAACTATGCCGAGGTAAATTCAAATTCTGATTCTAGGGCACCTTTAAGTAAACTGCTTGTACACGAACAATGTTCCCATGCTCCTCGAGTTCAAGTGCAGATTTTGTCGTCAATATCCTTTTAAACAAATACATAACGGTCAGCAGTGATTCTTGGCTAAAATGTCCCTGTGTGTATGAGTAATTTTAAGGCTTAAAATTACTGTAGGTTATTGTTGACATAATATTTATGAGAGAGATTCATACTAATACACTTTAATAAAGGTGCTGACATGCATGCTATTCTTGCAATGGAAATGCAATAACACTAACTTCCTTAGATCAGGAAAAAAAAAAAAAAAAAGTTTAGTTCAGATTAGTTCTTTTTTTTTTTCACAGTAAAAAGCCATGATAGCCTGTAGGTATTGATTTCAGGTTGAAACAGTAGCTAACAGGTAAATTAACGAGTCAAACGTTCGTTTAAAAGGATATTGACGACAAAATCTGCACTTGAACTCGAGGAGCATTGGGAACATTGTTCGTGTACAAGCGGTTTACTTAAAATAACGTTTTTAATGCTGGAACTTACATATGGGCAGAAACCGGAAGACAACGTGAGGTGGCTAATTTCTCTGAATTTCCCTAAATTAGATTCTGCCAAAAAAGATCTTTAACTTATGGTTACAAAAAGACCTTACCATATCTTAGAATACTACAAAGTGTCATGTTGTGTCGAGCCTTCTTGATATTAAAAAAATATAGCTATTTTGATGTGTAATTGCATTTGCAGTAGTTCTAGCTGCTAGAAGTGCCCCTAACTAACCCATTTGTCGTCAATATCATTTTAAACGAACGTTTGACTCCAGTACGTTACATTCACAAAAAGACCTTAGAATGCATTTTGGCAACCGTTTTGCTTTAAGTTATTAAACAACTACCCCAAACTTCTGATAGCAAATTAGCAAATATGATGTTAAAAAAGAAAAATTACCCTGAACTCGATGAACTCGCCGGCGAAACAGTCGTCTTGTTGTGGAAAGTAAGGTTGAATCATCACTTCTCGCTGCCAGCTCCTGTCTTGCACGGGCTGCAGCATTAAAAAGACGATTAAAAATTCCTTCACCCTCTGGCTGCTCAGACATGGTGCTAATCAGTGCTAATTACCAGTTAACAGGTGCGATTTGAATGATTAACATGAACAATGAACAACTGAATGGACAGCACGCTCTGCTCCCGCCTAACGTCATTTCGCCTAGTCAAAACTCTAATTCAAGATATCTGTAATTTCATTTTAACTAGGCGGAATGAAAGTTATAGATATCTCAAATTTATCTCAAAATTGACTATGACTATCCCTAACTCCAGTTTGAGATATCTACAACGTCATTTCGCCTAGTCAAAACTTAATTTGAGATATCTGAAATGGAACATGTAGATATCTTGAATTGAGTTGAATTAAAGATATCTTGAACTGGAGTTATGACTAGTCAGAATCAAATTGTAGATATCTCAAACTGGAATTACAGATGTCTACAATTAAGTTACAGATATCCGTAATTCACATAGTGGATATCTGCAACTGAATTGTAGATATCTGTAATGATAAACCCCATACAAATGAATGGCAAAAGTGATGTCATTTGTCCTAGGAAGAATGTCTTTGTGGATATCTGAAATGACAATTATGGATAGGAAGAATGTAGTTACGGATATCTGAAATGTTCTTTTTGACGAGGCAAAACTGTAATACAGATATCTGCAACACATATCCAGTCTAGCTGTTAAATGTTAAAATGGCTTTCCATAAACCACTGCACACTGACGCCCGCTAGAGCATGAGGTGTTTAGCGTCATTGGTAGTGCATTCGCCTCACGCGCCAGCAGCAATCAGGCCGGGGTTCTTGACCGACTCAGAGCAGGGTGGCGACTCAGAGGTTAGGATTGGAGTGTAAGTTTTGGAGGTGTGCAATGAAGAGAGGGGTGTGTTTGTTTGGGTTGATTTCAAATAATCAACAGTGTTCAACAACGAATTTGAGAAATCACAGCACTTTTAAATGTATTAAAATGCAGTAAACATATTAATTATTGTTTAAGTAATATTTATTACATTTATTTAAAGTTATTACAAACTTCATTGGAAATAGTGTATCTCCTCTTCTTTGCTGCCATCTTGTTACTCTTAACTAGGTTAAAGGGCATATTGCAGGTTAGAGCTTTAGTGATTCAATGTATAGAAAAATAATGTATGAAATAGATTTTCTTGAAAAAACACGCATAAATACGCTACATAGGCTTCTGGAGCCATTTTTTGTGAAAATATTTTACTTCTGCATCTGAAAAATGCCAAATCGGAAGTGACGTAACTCAAGGGAGCGCGATCAATATAAACTATAGGAAAACAATGGATCTCAATGACAGTTTGGACGCTGAGGAAATTGTAAATGTTTATTCATACTCGTTAAACAAACCACAGCCATACAATTAGCCTGCTATGTGTTTAAGAGAGCAGCGACAGGCCAGGATTAGACAGAATAACGGTCAAAAGAGACAAATTGTGAGGAGAAGCAGTGGAGAACATGACAGAAACCGGTGTTAGCTTATTACGTTAGGTAACGACATGTGCTCAGATCACAATATTGTACAGATTATTATCATGAATCAGGCAATAGCAAAGCTATTGGTCATCTATGAGTAACTGATTACTAATAACAGTAACGAATAAAGTTTGATCAAGCGTATGTCACACGCGTTAATATCCGTCCACACTAACGTTACGTGATATAGCCGTTTCTCATCACGACTGATTTGGTAGTTAGCAAATGTAATAATCAAACACAAAACTTAAAATGTGCACCGTAAGTTTTCATCGAGCTGCATCTCTGACGAATCCGTGATCATGTCTCCCGCCGGCGGCCAAACATATAGTGTTAACTTACTGTATTTCATGTTATCCTTTATTCATTAATTCTGTGTTATGAGTTTATTCCGTGCCCATTCACTGATAGTGTGAGGATGTATGACGCCATGATTATGTAGTTGTGTGAACTTGAATGTATATATAAGTTTACATACATGGCATGCATGAAATTGGAGTATTTACATTTGGAGTATTTACATACGTTTTGTGTAAGTGTGAGACTGTATGCATGTGTACATAATTTGTATTCATCAGTGTTGAAATTGCTTCAAGTAAAAACGGTGAAGAACCATTGCGTGTGTAAGTTTATTCATTTAATATAATCATTTACAGAAGTATTACAGTGTTGAACTCCCATCATATCGCCAGGATGATAATCCTCCAGTCTAAAATGAACACGTTTTTCGAAGCACATGCAGAAGTGAAGTCCCGTCTCTCCATCTGCACAAAACAAACCCCGGCACAGAAGATAGCAGTGTAGTTTTTCTTGTTATTAAACCTCTGTACTCGATGTCCTGACAGGCTGAAGTTTGTGCAACCTCCACAAACACAATAATTTACCATTACGATGATAAATAGAATACAAAAACTACCGAAAACACACTGATTCACGGCCGCTGTTGCTAAATACCAATATATTCTGCACTGAATCAACACAGAGCTCGGCGAACATCTCCCTGTAGTGACGTAAAATCGTTTTTTACAGAGACTGTCACTTTATGCCCTTATGTCTCGCAAAACATTTTTAAACCCTGCAGTACCTTTTTATATGGTATTTTTGTACAAGGTTATATATTCATCTCGAAAAAAATGTTAAACCTGCAATATGCACTTTAAGACACCTCTGCAGCTCTCTTAAATAATTTAAGAGCTAAGACCTAGTCTTGACATTTAGGAACCTTTATGAATCACGTTTATTCTTAAGTCTAAGAATAAGAGTAAAATGTCGTCATTCTTAGAATTTTGACACACTTAAGACTAAAATTTTACTCTAAGCGGCTTTATACATACGGGCCCAGGTTTCAGTTCTTTTTATAACCCTAACTAATACAACTAAAAAAGCTACATACTACTGTCTCTGCTGATTTGCACAACTTCAGAAGTTCTTCAGAAGAGAACAAACTCTTATTCACATTAAATAAACAGTGCTCTTTCGTCTCGCCTCTTCTCTCCTGTTAAGCATGCATTAAACACACACACTTTAACAGGAGGCGTCCAATGCTAAACCACGTGGTTCTTTACTGTCCTTCAAACAAGACTTCCAGCGCTGCAGCCTCTTCTCCCTTTAGCTCAAAACCAGAAGCTTCTGTACTTGTGCCAGGTGTTTGTTCCACTGAAGCTGAAGCTCCTGCAGCACTGCTGACTGTGACCACATACTCTCTCCACGTCTGTATGTGGATCTCATCATGTACTAGGATGTCTGTAATCAAACTGCGTGCATCAGCAAATTCTGCATCCTTGACAGACAAGAGGTCTCGAATTTGACTGTTGTGCAGTTTTATTTGTTTGTTGTGCAGACTGGACCTTCACAGTCACATGACCCCGTAACTCCACTGTCGTTTTGGAAGTCTTATAGAAAGCTTGGCAACGATCACACCTGGTCATCAGCGTACTTCTGTTCACAGCCTGCAACACGTGGTGTTTCGGGTAGAAATTTTCAATAAATTCACCCAAAGCTGTCTGCAGTTCTGCCTCTGAAAAAGTCCTTGCTGCACCACAATCATCGATCTTGTCACCTGTGTCTGCACAGTTGTGCTTAGAGTTGCCATTCCTTTGAACTGCCGCAGACACATTGTCCAATTGGTACCAGTATCCTTCCACAAGCTCATGCTGACCCCGGACAGTTAACAGCAACAGATCTTTAGCATCAGCCACAACGATGCTCTTTCTTTTCATTCTCTGTCCCCTGACCGTGGTCTCTTCCTCCTCTAACACATGAACAATTAGGATCTGGACAGTCACCTAAAAAACAAATGCATAATTATAAGCTTTTCAAACAGTACATTTCCTTTCCCTTCTTTTGTTAATACTCCAGATATTACACACACATTATATATATATATATATATATATATATATATATATATCTATATATATATCTATATATATATATGTGTGTGTGTGTGTGTGTGTGTAATATCTGGATATTATATATATGCATATACACACACACAAACATGTCAGTCCTTCTTAATTACCAGGGCCCGTATGTATAAAACTTCTCAGAAATGCAAAAAATTCTTAGTAAAGAGTAGGAATTTTCTAAGAGTAGGAGACTTTTATAAAGAAGCTAAAAGCAACTTTTAGTAAAGTATAGGAAGTGCTGACTTAAGTGTTGTGAACTAAGGACTACAATGATGTCAACTCAAAATGGCCGCCCTTAACCTCAGAATCAGCCAATAGACATCTCCAACCTTAATTCAAATATCTTTAAAAATGTGTTCAAAGATGCAAGCATATCGTGTAGCTGTGCTTAAAGTCAATTATTTAATGTGTGACTGTCATAAAAAAATGATGAACACATGCAAAAACAAAGAGAGAACCAATTGCAGTAAATATTAAAAAGTGATTGTTGTAGTCAATGTCATATTTTAAAACATTTAAATAGTATAAACATAAAAATAAAAATATTTTCCTCATATTTTGATGGTTTTGATGCAAAATTGCACACTCTTGTTTGTATTTACTTGTGTAGCCGACTGTGTGTTCACTTTTTGTGCTTTCTTGTCATTCATTCATCAACTGCGCTTTATTTTTCGTGAAGGATTATTTTGTTTCACGTCAATTGTGATAAACAGACATCCACTCTCATTATGTTACATCCATGTCTGTCCCGAACTCCATTTCCCAGAATCCTCTTGTTCTGCGCACCCGTCTTCACTCCCATCATCAGTCTTCCCGTCATCTCGCCGGATTCCCTGCACCTGTTGTTCCTGGTCAGCACTCCTTTTAAGCTGGACACTTTCCCTGCACTCCTTGTCTGTTCTGGATTGTTTGCTAACCATGTACGTTGTTCCTGTTTTCTGGTATTGTGAATAAACCCGTTTGTATTGTGGATCTGCGTACTCGCCTCATCTCTCAACATACAGCCGTAACACATTACGTGTGGAACTGCACACTGACACTGGCTAGAGAATGAGGTGTTCAATGTCATTGATGGTGCATTCGCTTCGCATGACAGCAGTGATCGAGCTTGTGTGAGTTTCTCTTCACTTCAGCTGATCAGTGCTCTGCTGATATCAACGCTTTGATCCACTTCAGAAGCTGCCAAAACATCAGAATAAGAGCATAGCTCACTTTCATTCACTGAAATAATAAACCTCAGTGATCCTGATTCAACACTCCGGTGAGGGAACATCTAAAAACGCTCTGACACTTTATCACCCCGTCCCATCTGAACTGGACCCGTCTGACCTGTTATTGGCTGAAGCACAGGGCTCCGCCCCCAGCAGCTTAACAAAAGAGCCTGTCAAATGCCAGATTTATTTAAACCTCTTTATATCATGATCAAACAGATGATCAAATGTGTCTGTAAGTGAATCACAGAAAGCTGCACATTGTGTCACATGGTGTGAAATCAGGGTTTTTCTCAGTTTTACTGTGTTTACTAGATTCTGTGTGTTCTGATCATGTGCTCTTTGGTCTTTGAGAGAGAAACTATCAACAGCTTCATGTGTCTGCAGACAGTTTTGATGTAATACTGTGTCTATATGGTGAACTCTGTGAAAGACATTTAATAAAATAGCAGCAAGTTCACTGTAAGTGTTGAACACAACAGAGTTATAGAAATATATACTGCTCCCGAATATTGAAAACTCCCATTGTAAAAATAAAGTGTCCATAAATCATGTAGTTTGTTCAGCAGTGTTGTGGTACTCCAGACTTGGACTTGGTCTGGAGACCATATTGTAATGATTTTGGTCTTGTCATGGACTTGTGTGCATATTGACTCTGAATTGACTCAAACATATTAGGACTCGGACTCATTCCCAAGTCCACTGGAGTCCCATTTAACATATTTCATGATTATAACTGTTATTATCTCTGTAAATTGATGTTTGATTGACAGTGATTGGTGTGCGCAGCTGCGCATGGCTTGAGACTAGCGTTAGTGCGAAGGCAGCAGGACTCGGGTCAGGATGTCATGTGGAGCCTCCAGCTCTTAACTATGCGTTGAACATGCCTGCTATCATCTATTATTCAGTTTGCATATAAGAGCCGTAAAGAGTTCATATGCAGTAAGACTCTAAAAAAGAAACATTCTGCCATATGTAAAATCTGCTGTAAATCATTTACTGAAGCAAAGGGAACAACTTCCAATGTGGAGCAAAAGCACAAAGAAAGGTAAGATTAAGAACTCATAATTTCTGTATATGCATAAATTCTAGCATTTTGACAGCTAATGCTTAGTTCGGTGTAGAAGTCTGTAAGGGACAATACTTTCACATTCACACTTTTGCATTGAAAATTATTTTTCTGCAGTCACTCTTGTGCACACCCTCCGTAACTCAAAAGTCAATCAAATTGAGTTCTAATGTGGATTTTCCACAGTTCTGTTGGATCATGTGGGCTTATTAGCTCAAACACTGGTTTATTAAAAAGGTTTTCGACTAGTGTATAGATTTTATTTTTTACCCCGCATTAAAACGCACCATCCAGTGAGATTACAGCATTCGATTTTCTGCTGCTGTTACACAAAGTGATGAGATGGTGGCGCTAAAACACAGAGTGGCTTTTAAACCAATATCACTGAGTAAATGAAATACAATGTACATGCCATATTTGATGTGCTGTTTGAGTATGGTGCCAATTTTATTGTGTCCACCAATCATTTGACATATTCTTGAAGATTTCCTCAGGCCTTGTCTCAGACTCAACCTTATGTGGACTTGTCTTGGACCTCAACCTCTCTGAAAACTCAGTCTTGACTGGGACTGGATGAGCTGGCCTCGACTGGAGTCAGTGTTGATCTGAATGCTCAGACGGGAGCAGCTGTAAATGCTCCTGTACTCACTGGAAACACCATCTCAGGACCAGTGAACATCTACAACACTGCAGGTACTATTACTATAGCTGTGCTCACTGAGACACACTGCTTAGTAGCTGTCAGTTAATAGCTTGATAAGTGCAATAATGCTCAGTGACTGTGAACCCTTTTTTATTAAAGTTCAATCTCTTACTCTTCAGCCAAGTATGATTGCTTTTCAGTCCCTCTCAGTCAACGATGGTCAGCAGCCGTGGGAAGAATCATCACACACAGTCATGCCCCAAATCTTCAGTATTTATTGAGAAGTTTACATAATGTATACTTTCCAAGGAACAAAAATGACACCCAAAGATAAAACCATTAACGCAATTATTTCATAGTTGGAATTGGACATAACAAATATAGAATATAACCTTGCAAAAAGAGAAACAAGGTGACTAGAAATAAGAAGAAAATAAACATATAAGGAGTTGTTTTTCAGTTATGGAAAAATTCAATAGAGGCTATGTGACATTTTTTCACTCATGCATATTCTCTATGGTGACTGAACATAAGGGAAGTGAATGGTGACTTATATTACACTCAGGAAGAGAATAAAAGGGCTGTAAGAGGCCTATAAATCTAACAGTTCATTTTAGTCATATTGTTCACAGGCATGTTCTTTTGTGTGTAAAACTATATATTTTTTATTTCCCTCCTTTTCTCCTCACAGGACCACAGAATATCACAGATAAACACAGAAGAGCAAGGTACAGTCTGGTGATTGAGCAGTGTCAGTGTTCAGTGTGAACTAGCTTTTTTAAAGTGTTTCAGAAGTGATTTAAACATGTCAGATGTATTTTGAAATAGGACATTAGCCCAGGGGCCTAATGTATAGAAAAAATTAAACTTAAAAAAAATATCAAGCAAACAAGAACAAATAAACAAATTACAAGCAGAAGCACAAATAAATAAACAGAAAGGTTTTCAGGTCAGTATTCAGGTACAGCAGTGCTACAGAAATTAAATACTTCAAATGTTTCATCGTTTAAAAGTTGAATACAGAAGACGGTCTGGCGGGAGCTGGATATTTTACTTCATAACTTGTTAAATATGGATATATTTTTTACACAAATGCATCTTTTCTCTTCAGAAGGCCTTTATTAACCCCCTGGAGCCGTGTGGAGTGTGTTTATGATGGATGAAGCACTTTCTTCAGCTCATACTCGCTGATCCCGTTCACTGTCATTATAAAGCTCGGATGTGTCAGGATATTTATTAATATTTCTCTGATTGTGTTCATCAGAAAGAAGAGAGTCATATACAGCTAGGATGGCTTGAGGGTGAGTAAAGCTTGGGGTCATTTTCATTTGAAAGTGAACTAATCCTTGAAAGTCCAAAAGTCATGCACAGAAAATGAATCTGTCTGAATAACACACAGATCAGAGTGAGAGCGAGTGCTGACATGTCTGACTGACATTCTTCTCATTCTCACGTCTCTTCCTGGAAACATTCACTTCATCTGACAGAGCTGCTGTTCAACAGTTCAGAGAAGAGTAAAGAATACGAGTCTACGGCCATTTATAAAGACACTAGTGCTGTCATTAAATGTTCCTGCGCTTAGATCCGCTTCCCTGCCTGCTCATTTCACACCCGTCGATACATTAATATTATTGCATTTCTTACTGTATCTTTCATTTTTCTGAACACATGAACTTGACATGCAGCATCCTGCAGACACTCTTCTTAGAAAAACAGTTTCATTAAAACACCAGCAGTGACTGCAGCTAAAGCTCTGTTCATTCTCAATGAGAAGCTTTGTAGACACACTAACTAGTTCATTTCTGTGATTAGTGAAGCTGGTAATGCTGTTGGTGTTTAATCCTCATCTGCTGAGATCTTCAGAGATTCAATGTCTTTATCTGCAGTTGATTTCATAAGTCAGTAGTTCTTGTCTTTCTGTGTGTGAATGTGTGTATAAAAGACATTCTTCACACTTCTTCATAACTCACAGCTCGTCCTGAAAACCTGTTTCACTTGTTGTACTGGAATGGTCTAATGAAACGGCTTGTTTTTATCTAGTTTCCTCAGTTTGTTTTCATGTATGTGGTGAAGTGGGACGCATCGAATGAATCTGAGACCGTGAGAGATCTGGCAAGTACATTTATCATTTTATTATCTTGTGATTGTCAGAGGCGATTTCATTATTTTCTTTCTGTACTGGATGAACTGGCTGATGAATTGAAGGAAATTGAAACTTCACAAATCAAGAATGAAAAGCTCCACAGCTCCAGTGTAGAAAGTGCTCACTTTTGAGAAACCTTAAACCTGTCCAGCCGTCGTAAATGATAGATGTGTTGATTTTCCCTCTTTAAGAGGTGATGTGTGTGTAAGGGGACGTCGCTGTTAAAAGCAGAGCTATAATCCAGGAAAAGCATCCGCACATGAGACAGAGACATGAGGGAACAGAGCGAGGCTGGTGGTGCGAGAGAGGACCAGGCCTGGACTTTGTGTTTTATTGTGTTTGTGTGGGCGGCAGACGTCTGTGAGGATCTGACGACATTTTACTTTTGTTTTGCTGTTTGTTTATCTTATATATTCAAGTTTGTGAACGTTCCCACCTCCTTCATCCCACATATATGAACTGGGTTACAGTTGTCTTTTCTCTGGTCCAGATGTGAAAGAGCAGAGAGCAAAATGTGGTTAATAGCATCATCTGTGGATCTGTATGCAAACTGAGAGGAGCAAATATAAGCTCTGAACAGTTATACGTCATTACTAAAGGAGTGAGAGCCACAGGACGATAATCGCTCAGAGAGGCAGGACAAGTTAGTTTTAGTTTAGTTTATGATTGTTATTAGAATCATTTTAATATACACCAATACACAAATTCACTTAAAGAAGATGTTGTTTTCAGTAGAAGCTAAGCAAAGCAGACAAACAAAATCATGTTTTATTATTATTAAATATATGTATATAACTTTTTTACCCTGAATACATAAATCTGGATCATTTACAGTTTTTTAATTCACTTTGGTACTATTTTCACGAGTAAGTTGTCCATTTTCAAAACTCTTCAAAACTCTTCAAAAGTGATGTAATTGAATGGTTAATGTTTGTAATAGCATTGATCCAGTTATGATGAAGTTATAAAACGGTCATGAGGTTTGGTGTAGAACAGAGTTTGCTGCCAATACAGTAAATGTTGTCACTGAATCTATAATGTAGTTGATTTTTATAAGTGTGAGTTACAGTAAAGTTCATCAGTGTTTCCTGAGAATGAATCTTTCTGAGAGCGTGTGTTGACATGTCTGACTGTCATTCTTCTCGTTCTCACGTCTCGTCCTGCTGATTCTGTAGAAGTGAAAGAAATCCCAGAGCTGCTGTTCAACACGACAGTTCAGAGGAAACAGAACGAGTTTCATCTTTCTTCAGTTGTTTTCATGTGTGTGTGTCGTCTTATGATGTGTCATACGTCACTTCTGGGTCTTTACAGTTTTTTAATTACTTTAGTGCAATTTTCACAAGCAATTGGTACATTTTCACAAACTCTTAGTATTAATATCCCAACTAATCATCAAAAGTGCACTTCATTTCAGCATATTTTCAATTGTGTGAGCACAATACACAAAATCATAAAGTATCATTTTCACAACGCAAAATAAGTGTTTCATCTTTATACAGTAACTGACTTTCATAATGCTATTACTATAAATCTTTTGATTTGCATCTCTTCTCATTCAGTTTAATGCATTTGTCTATTATTTAATTCAACTGGTTAATCAATGAATCATTTGGTACATCTCTAGATTTCTATGGATACAGTTCCTATAGATATAGTTTCTGTTTGCAATTTCCAATATGGATATCTTAGATTATAACCACTATGTTCAAAATGTGTGTGTGTGTGTGTGTGTGTGTGTGTGTGTGTGTGTGTGTGTGTGTGTGTGTGTGACAGAGAGATTTGTAATTTGTGAACACAGATCAGGATTGAGTACGAGGGAAAAGAAACAGTCAATGACTATAACGTCAGATTGATCAGAAGAGAGACAGGTGACGTCAAATACAGCATTTTACATTACAGTTTGACATGTGATACTGTAAACAGATGGTAGAGACTGACACATTACTGTAACACACTATGGTTCAGTGAGAACATTTACTGTATTGGCAGCAAACTCTGTTCTAGCACAGAACATCATGGCCGTGTCATACTGACTGTTAAAGGACAGTAAAGAAGATCGTACTGTTGTGTTTCAGTGATTAAACCAGATGTTCTCATTACATATCACAACGATCTTGTGTTTGAAACAGTGATTATGAAGAATGAAAATATGTACAGCTAGAATGAAAACATGAGATCAGGTTTTGTGTTACAAGATCAGTTTGGATTTTTGTGTTTTGAAAATGTACAGCAAGTAAAACCCTGCACAAAGCAGAATGTGGTAAGCAGGACGAGGCCGAGGGCCGTGAGAAACTCGAGACCGGTGTGGCACACAGCTGACACTCATTAACACTCTGCCCTCGTCCTCATCGCTACACAGTAATTAGGAGTTTACTGAGGCAAAAGACATATTGGACCCTAATCTAAAATCTCAAAATTATTTATGCAGTTGTAACTGTGGTGAAAATTTCATTGCACATCTGAGCTTCATTAAAAACACTGTAAATAATTAATCTACATGCACTTTCCTCTGCAGTGCAAACATGGATTTTGTTGATACTAAATTTAATTTCTTCTATTGTTTAATTTTTTCAGTGCTATACAGACCTAAATACAGACTGAAATTGATCACGTTGTTTTCATTTAAAATTGTCAAAAGTTGATTAAGAACCACCTTCTCCATTATTTTAGCCAAAAATGGCCATTTTTAGATCAGTCTATAATTACTGAACACTGAAGAGTCCAGACTCATTTATTTTTTAAAAGGCTACACCAAGACAGACTTAAAATAGGACAGGACCAAGTAAAGTTCAGGTACAGTTTTTATCGAGCCAGATCAGCCTAAAAAATAATACATTTACAAAACAAAATTAGCATAAATATTTCCCCAAATGCTCACACAAATGCATCTTACCTAAATAAATTAAAAATGCTTACACAAATAAGTATATACCAAGTTCTTGAATTAATTTCCATCACACATTTATGAATTATGTATTTATGGATCGCTGAATCTGCATTTGTGAATCGTCACACGTGTGTGAACTGCTCTGAATTTGTGTCCTGGCAAGTTAATATTCATAAATATCTTTTTTTTGTAGGATGTTCTGTTTAGCCAATCACAGCAAGCTTTTAATCCACCAATCAAAATGCTCCTTACTGAACAGACTCAAGAAGATCAACGCTGCACTTGTACTGTGCATTGTTACATGATCGGGTCCTTTTTAGTGTATAAAGACATTTTAATGGGTGCTCCCTTTTTAGGCACCTGATTATAGTTTATACAAAATCACATTATGATTTATATCATTCACACAAAATACAGTTAGCCTGCTGTCTTATACACCAAAGCTGCACATACCCTGTTTATTCAGATCAATCTGTACAGTTATTAAACAAGTGTTAATTGTCCAGATATTTCATTTAATAACAATAATTATGTAATGTGTTCTGTTATAGTAGTAGCATCAGGTTTGCAGTAACTTTTGATCAGGCATTAAAAAAAGCTACCTCTACCTGAGGGTATTTTTGTTTGTTTTTGAACACTAGACCAGGGCTGGCGATTCCACATTCAGTTCTTTCTGCACAGCTTACTGTATAATACCATGATAAACTCCTTTGGAAGATCCTCATTAAAGGTACAGACACAGGCTTCGTTGACATCTTCATGTCTCACTTGATCTCCTTCGCACTTTCTAATATCCCGCCATTACTAACTGCAATAAATGATAACGAATTGTGATTGAATGGTAATTTTGTTCTCCAAAATAAACTATGATGAGATTGGCTACCTTTGTTTAGGCTATTCTTGCGTGACAGAAGACTGATACTTGCTTTTATGATCATCTAGCAATAAAGATGAAATACGGGGCAAAACTTTTTTTTTTTCATAATAAGTTGAGACACTAAAAACAGATCTTTTTCTTTTTGTCCTGCAGCTGTGGACGGTGAAGGATGATGGCCTCTGTGAAAGATCTGCTTGATAAATCACTGAATGAACTGGTACAAGCTGAACTGAAGAAGTTCCAGTGGCATTTAGTGAACGATCATGAGTGTATATCAAAGTGTGAAATGGAGAATGCAGATAGGTTAGACACAGTGGATAAGATGGTGGCACGTTTTGGACCAGAAGAAGCTGTGAAGATCATGGTGGAGATCCTGAAGAAGATGAACCAGAATAATCTGGCTGAGCAGCTAGAGAACAAACACAAGCAAGGTAAAATTAAAATGAACTTGTTAAATGTGCTGTTTAAAATATAAATAAAATGTGAAACTACTTAATTGATTTTGTATAAATATATGTGAAATAATAAAGTTGTATTATTTTTCTATAACTGATGTCTCACAGAGTGAATGTTTAGAGAATAAGTGAATAACTGCTTTTTTATCTGAATCTTTCATCTCTCTGTTTTGCAGATGTGTTTGTGTGGTTTAATGTCACAGTATTTTCATCCTGATCTCTTTCTCTCTCACACAGCTCAGGCTGAGGACAGTATTGATGATCCTGCACTTGTTGGACCCAGTTCAAAACCGACAGAGGGTAAATAATGATCACTGTACAGAGAATCCCCAAACTCAGCCACTTTATCCTGGGTTATAGAATAACTCATAAATTAACGACTGCTTTTTTAGCTGAATCTTTCATCTCTCTGTTTTGCAGATGTGTTTGTGTGGTTTAATGTCACAGTATTTTCATTCTCATCTCTCTCCACAGCTCAGGCTGAGGACAGTATTGATGATCCTGCACTTGCTGGAGTCAGTTCAAAACCTCTGCAGGGTAAATAATGATCTGAATACATTTTGTCAATCATCAATACAAAATGAATACATTTTTTAAATATAGAGATAGTATATTAAAAGCACATTTTAGTTCATATTTTATGGTGTCTCAAAATAGCACAGTTGAGTACACATAGATGATGTTAAAATTATCTTAATATACTAACAATTCTTCTTTAGTAGTTCTTAAGTACAAAATTAGTACACGAAAATAGAGCACATTATAGAAGTATACTTTTTTCACCTGAGTACATTGCAATGCTGATAAGCCATGTTCAGTAACAACTTTTGAATGTGAAATAAAAAGTAAATGTTGTGTTTGTGATATAGTACACAACCACTGATCAGTTGCGCACTGCAAACGCGTCATATGTGAATGCACAAAAGTGCGTGCTGCTCCTGCATCGCATGCACATAGGCATGACGGTGGTGCTTCTCCGCTCTAATCCCTGCTTTGTCTTTTTTTTTTTCATTTCAACAAAATAATACCCAAAGCTTAAAGCCTCAAGAATTACCTATGTTAGGGCGACCATATTACCTATGTGCACATGTCTGAATGTTTAATATGGTGCTGTAAATTGACCTGCTGCAACTAATGCTGTTGCTAATATGTCGTTAATCTGACGTAATTACGTAAAATTAAGGAACAATAGTTGCCCCCTTAAATTTATTTTCCAGTGTAATTTTTTCCTTTATAAATTCCTTTTAAAATAAATAATGTTTTAAATAGGGCTGGGCGATATACATCGCATGCGATTGTCACGCACATTTCGTCAGTAAAGCCGGTTCCCTGATTACCGCTAAATCGCCATCACCTGCTTTCAAATGGAGCGGCATTTAATAGACAGAGCCGTAGATCACTGACAAGCTATGCAATATCGTATTCATGTCGCAGATGAATCGCCTTCAATAATGAACACGATATTGCGTAGCTTGTCAGTGATCTACGGCTCTGTCTATTAAATGCCGCTCCATTTGAAAGCAGGTGATGGCGATTTAGCGGTAATCAGGGAACCGGCTTTACTGACAATCGCATGCGATATATCGCCCAGCCCTAGTTTTAAATATAAAAAAGTTCAAAAGAGAAATATGCAGTAAGTAATACTTCAGTCTTATCTTACTATATTACCTACATAATATTAATTTATTTATATATTTTATATAGATTTATATAGACTTTTTTTTTCAAACAACAGCGGTGGACAGGGGTCAGCATGGGCACTATGCAGCCCCATACGCAACAAACTGTCATGGGGTCCGCCCATGACCCTGTTGCTGGTTCACCGCTGTTCCTACTTTGGACCACTTTTGATAGATACTGACCACTGCAGACCGGGATCATCCCACAGGAGCTGGAGTTTTGGAGATGCTCTGACCCAGTCAACTAGCCATCACAATTTGGTCCTTGTCAAACTCACTCAAATCCTTACGCTTGCCCATTTTTCCTGCTTCTAACACATCAACTTTGAGAGCAACATGTTCACTTGCTGCCTAATATATCCAAACACTAACAGTTGCCGTGATGAAGAGATGATCAGTGTTATTCACTTCACCTGTCAGTGCTCATAATGTTATGCCTGATCAGTGTATATTGTTATCGTGAATTAAAAACACACATATCGCGATATGAGATGTAATATTTTGATCTTTCACCCCTACAAGCTGTGTTTAAGAGTGAAGACATTTCCATGCAGTCAACTTAAGCATAAGTGTGATTCATTTGAATAGTAGAAGCACAGTTTTCAAGTTACCACACATGTGTGATTATTTTTGTAATAGGAATATCAGCTTTTAAATAAAATAATAAAACCGGATCACTTTTTGCTGATTTTTTCCCTCTTTCTCAAAGGCTCAGCTGCAGAGGACAGTAAAGCTGCTCTTCATGAGATCAGCCACAGACTGAAGCTCAAATTAAAACAGGAGTGTGAACGAATATTGGTTGGTAATTCTGAGAGGGGTCGTCAGAAATACCTGAACGATATTTACACTGATCTATATGTGGTGGAGAATGAGACTGGAGGAATAGTGAGTGAACACGAGGTGAGACAGATCGAATTCAAACTATTTGATGCCAAGGACACACCAATCCAGTGCAATAACATTTTTAAAGTCCATAACGGTCGACAAAACAAAAAAGTGTTGACGATGGGCATCGCAGGGGTAGGAAAAACAGTCTCTGTCAATAAATTCATCCTTGACTGGGCTGAAGGAAAAGACAATCAGGATATTGCCTTAATTTTCCCTCTTCCATTCCGTAGCCTGAATTTGATTAAAGAAGAGTACAGTCTCATAGGATTGCTTCAGAAATACTTATTTAGTAGTCCTGAAGAACTGCCTTCTCTTCCTGATGGTGATGGTAAAATCATGTTCATCTTTGATGGGCTGGATGAATGTCGCTTCCGTTTGAACTTTAAAAAGAATGATGGATTTACAGATGTTCACAAAGAGACAAGAGTGAGTAGGATAGTTACAAGCCTGATCAAGAAACAAATGGTTCCTTCTGCTCTCATTTGGATCACATCCAGACCAGCAGCAGCCACTCTGATACCCCGAAACTACATTGATCAGGTGACAGAGGTGCGAGGATTCAATGATGAGCAGAAAGAGCAATACTTCAACAAAAACAGCAGTCCTGAGGTTGCTGGAAACATCATCCGTCATATCAGGAAATCCAGGAGCCTGTACATCATGTGCCACATCCCCGTCTTCTGCTGGATCTCTCTCACTGTTCTTCAGCCTCTACTGACTCGAAAGAGCAATGACAAAACACCCACAACTCTGACAGGGATGTACACAAACTTCTTACTTACTCAGCAGCAACAGATGAAATCAAAATACAGTTGTGACCCTGAGCCTAAAGCCAACCCCAGGTCTTTTGATGAGATTATCCTAAAGCTTGGGAAACTGGCCTTTCAACAGCTGGAGAAAGGAAATCTGTTTTTCTACAAAGAAGATCTTGAGGAATGTGGACTAGATGTCAGTGAAGGGTCGGTGTTCTCTGGGTTATGCACTCAGATCTTTCAGGAGGAAAAAGCTGTTTCAGCAAGAAACGTTTACAGCTTTGTTCATCTCAGCATCCAGGAATTCCTTGCTGCTCTCTATGTGTTTTTGATTAGCAAAGATGAGAAAGCAAAGCTACTTTTTCAGTCCCAGAGAGAAAAACTGACATGGACACTGTCCAGAAAGACACAGTTTCAGCTTCATAAAGCTGTGATCAAGAAGGCTTTACAAAGCGAGAACGGACACCTAGACCTTTTCCTCCGGTTCCTCCTGGGTCTCTCTTTGGAGTCCAATCAGAGTGACCTGAAGGAATTAGTGCCAGAACTGGAACTCAAAACAGAGAAAATGAAAAGCACTGTTGACTATATCAAAAAGAAAATAGAGATGGAGGAATCTGTGGAGAGGACCATCAATCTCTTCCACTGTCTGAGTGAACTGAAAGATGACTTTGTGGATGAAATCCAGAAAAACCTGAGCTCAGGAAATCTTTCAGAAAATAATCTCTCCTCTGCCCAGTGGTCTGGTCTGGTGTTTGTGCTCCTGATGTCAGAAGAGATTCAAGAGAAGTTTGAACTGCAGAAATACAGAAGATCTGATGAAGCAGTGATAAGACTCCTGCCAGTGATCAAAAACACAAGAAAAGCACTGTAAGAGTCTTCTTTACATTCATTTATATGCACTTTTGGTCTTTTGTAGTTGGGACTTCTTTTTACATGGATGACTTGTTGGCCAAGACAGAAAAAAAGAATACATGTAAATGTAAATCAATGTGCGTGATTATATTAAATGACAAATTGTCTCCACAATCAGACAAGTTGAACCTGAGTTTTATTATTCTTAATTGTATCATAAATTAAAAAAAAAAAAATACAGGTTTGATGTTTTATGAAAATTGTTTTAGCTTTGCTTACATCGCTACAGTCAAAGGTTTTTCCAAGTTATCTATGCTCTAGATTATAAACACTACTTAAGAAGCATTGATATCACTGATTGTTGTTGTGCGCTACACAGGCTACAGTGCTGTAAGCTCACTGCTCAGTGCTGTAAGAGTTTGTCATCAGTTCTACAATCCTCAAACTTTCTGAGAGACCTGGACCTGAGTAACAATGACCTACAGGATTCAGGAGTGAGGCTTCTTTCTGATGGACTGAAGAGCAGTAAGCTGGAGATACTGAGGTTTGAGTTTAAATGCTTTATTTATTTATTTATTTATTTATTTATTTATTTATTTATTTATTTATTTATTTATTTTCCATTACGTTAATTATTTATAAACACACAGATAAGATTGATTCTGTATGCAATTACATTTTGTTTTTATTGTTCAGATTTTCCACCTGTAATCTCACTGCTCAGTGTTGTGAGAGTTTGTCATCAGTTCTACAATCCTCAAACTCTTTCCTGAGAGACCTGGACCTGAGTAACAATGATCTACAGGATTCAGGAGTGAAGCTTCTTTCTGATGGGCTGAAGAGTCCAAACTGTCAGCTTGAGATACTGAGGTTTGAGTTTAAATGCTTTATTTATTTATTTTTCCATTAAGTTAATTATTTAAAGGTGCCATATAATTGAAAATTAAATTTACCTTGGCATAGTTGAATAACAAGAGTTCAGTAATTGTAATGGAAATGACATACAATGAGTCTCAAACACCATTGTTTCCTCCTTATGTAAATCTCATTTGTTTAAAAGACCTCCGAAGAACAGGCGAATCTCAACATAACACTGACTGTTACGCAACAGTCGGGATCATTAATATGTACACCCCCAATATTTGCATATGCCAGCCCACGTTCAAGGCATTAGACATTCAAGGCATTAGATATTAGACGTCTGGATCTGTGCACAACTGAATCATCAGACGTTATGCAGGTAAGCAAGCAAGGACAACGCGAAAAATAGCAGATGGAGCAATAATAACTGACATGATCCATGATAACATAATATTTTTAGTGATATTTGTAAATTGTCTTTCTAAATGTTTCGTTAGCATGTTGCTAACGTACTGTTAAATGTGGTTAATGTTACCATCGTTTCTTACTGTATTCATGGAGACAATTTTCAAACACTTGCAGTCTGTATACTTCATAAACACAACTTTATTCTTTATAAATCTCTCCAACAGTGTGCAATGTTAGCATTAGCCCGTTAGCCACGGAGCATAGCCTCAAACTCATTCATAATCAAATGTAAACATCCAAATAAATACTATACCTACATGATCTGATGCATGCAGCATGCATGACAAACACTTTGTAAATATCCATTTTGAGGGTTATATTAGCTGTGTGAACTTTGTTTATGCAATGTATTATAGAGTCGCGAGCTCGGGGGCAGGGAGTGCACCAAAATAGGCAGTTAAAAAAAAAAATCTTGTTTTGTGAAAAAGCGTTCTAGGGCACCTTTAAAAACACACTGCTAAGACTGATTCTGTATGCAATTACATTTTGTTTTTATTGTTCAGGTTTTCCATATGTAATCTCACTGCTCAGTGTTGTGAGAGTTTTTCATCAATTCTACAATCCTCAAACTCCTTCCTGAGAGAGCTGGACCTGAGTAACAATGACCTGCAGGATTCAGGAGTGAAGCTTCTTTCTGGTGGACTGAAGAGTCCAAACTGTCAGCTGGAGATACTGATGTAAATGGTTTTAAAATAATTAACAAAATGCTATCACAATAAATGATTATCACTGAATGTGACATTTGTTCTCAATGTAATGGAAATAGTCAATGGAAACTGATCGGGCCCGATACCAAGCTCATGTACTTGTACTCATACGTTCGTTGAATCATTCTTCAGATTCTTGACTTGTCACCTTCGGAATAAGCTCAACACAGTTGATTGATCGCCATAGAAAATCACTGGTTCGGTGGATGGAATCAAAAGTTGCTATTGTGAATGGCACACACTCTATTGCTGTACATGTTTAGAAAAGTGAATGAATACTTTGGTACATTTCCACTAACACTTTTGTTACTTTTATGACTGAATCTACAGAAAATAACAGCATGCAAACTGCACAGGTCAGTGTGTGATAGTGACTGGTCAGATTGTCAAACTAATGTCATGTGGACTTTTGCTGTGTGTGTTTGTAGATTGTCTGGCTGTATGGTGACAGAGGAAGGCTGTGGTTATGTATCTTCAGCTCTGAGTTCGAACCCCTCACACCTGAAAGAGCTGGACCTGAGCTACAATCACCCAGGAGATTCTGGAGTCAAGCTACTCACTGATACACTCAACCAGCAAAACTACAGACTGGATAAACTCAAGTATGTTGAGCAGGAAGAGTTTGACTTTATTTCTTTCAAACATTTATAAAAGTTCTTACTGAGAATAAACAGAGGTTTAGCTGCAGTTACACTACAGGGCTGTTGAATGCTTGATTCTGATTGTTTGACAAACTTTTTGAAGTGCTCAAATATTGTCAAGTAAATGCAGAGCTAAAGTAGTTCCAGGCAGGTCTCAAATAAATTAGAGCATGATTTTTCCCGCTCTATGTCCAATACAAATAAACACAAATGCAATACAGACACACACTAACACACACACATTCAAACATAAACATGCACAGAAATGTGTCAGTGCTGCCCCACGACTTCATCAGTAAAATAGTTTCACAATTAATGTAGTATGCCTGAAAAAGTGACTGTAGTAAGTGATGTCCGATATCTAGCTTTCCTCAAGGGGTGTTGGTAAAAACACAGGATCCAATCAGCTTCATCCAAAGGAAGTTTATTTGTTCCTAACACAATGGTAACTTTCATCCAGGCTGTACACAACACAGCTGTACAAGGGCTTTACAGAATTAAAGGGTTAGTTCACCAAAAAATTTAAATTCAGTCATTAATTACTCACCCTCATGTCATTCTACACCCGTAAGAACTTCATTTATCTTCAGAACACAAACTAAGATATTTTTGATGAAATCCAATGGGTCCGTGAGGCCTGCATTTACAGCAAGTTAATTTACACTTTCAATGCCCAGAAAATTAGTTTTTTTTTTTTTGGCACACAAAAAGTATTCTTGTCGCTTCATAACATTAAGGTTGAACCACTGCAGTCACATGAACTGTTTAAAATATAGTCTTTGCTACCTTTGCTAGTCTCTGGGCATTGAAAGTGTAAATTAAAGTTCACCCAAAAATGAAAATGATGTCATTTATTACTCACTCTCATGTCGTTCTACACCCATAAGAGTTCATTTTCAAAACACAAATTAAGATATTTTTGATAAAATCCGATGGCTCAGTGAGGCCTGCATCTCCAGCAAGACAATCAACACTTAGAGAAAGCTACTTAAGACATATTTAAATCAGTCCATGTGACTACGGTGGTTCAACCTTAAAATTGTAAAGTGACGGGAATACTTTTTTTGCACCAAAAATAACAAAATAATGACTTTATTCAACAATATCTTGTGATGGGAGATTTCAAAACACTGCTTCATGAAGCTTTGAATCTTCATGAATCTTGTGTTTCAAATCAAAGGTTTGGAGCGTCAAAGTCACGTGATTTTAGTAAACGAGGCTTTGTTACGTCATAAGTGTTTTGAAATTTCAATGGTTCACGTGACTTTGGCAGTTTGATTCACGCTCTGAACCTCTGATTCGAAACAAGATTCGTGAAGATTCGAAGCTACCTGATGAAAACAGGTGCACATGAGTACAGACTCGGTTTCTCAGTAATGAGGTAGTAATGTCACTGTTCTTTAAACAGTTAAGCTACCCTATTAGAGACACTGTTGCCAAACACACACACTCACACACACACACATACGAAACTACTCCGATCAGGTATAACATTATGACCACCTTCCTAATATTGTGCTGATTCCCCTTTTGCTGCCAAAACAGCCCTGACGTGTCGAGGCATGGACTCCACTAGACCCCACTAGAACATAGTTCATTTATGTGGGAAGAAGGAGGCTGGAACCAGCAAACGTTCAACACACTTTAATACAAAATATACAAATTCAAAACAAAAATAAAATAGCGGCTGTCCCTCACAGATGACTGCTGCATACTAACACAATAAAAACATAAATCCAGGCCTGGTCCTCTTTCGTCCTTCACTGTCGTCCCTTCTCCCTTTATGCTTCCGTGAGAGATATGAGACCGGTGCAGTGCGCAGGTGACACTCCTTAAGACGGGCGTACACGGTGCAAATTGTGTACGATTTTTCGACCTGCCAATTTCCGAAGCAATCGCACAAAGTTCCTTGTGAGTGTGACACTTCCTTGTGTGTGTGTGTGTGTGAGCATGCGAGCGGAGTGCGAGCTCAGCATCCTTTTTGACATGCTGGATAGAAAATAGGCCTATGTGAAATAAGTTTTTTTTTCTCATTGACTATAGTTGTTTAAGCCTTTTGTCACATTTAATTTCTTAAATACTGGAGAGAATAAACTATTATAATTAGCATATATAGCACTCAAGTGCACACATAAGCTTGCCATAAAGAATCAGCAAAATAAATGATTATGAATGTGACAAAAAAACCCCAGCAAGAATCAGAAACATTTTAATTGTTTAATAATCTAATGTTTTCTAAATCACTGTCGGCTGCAAAGATGAAGTTGACATTTCTGACTCTCATCATCTTTGCAGTGGATGTGCCTAGAGAATGCACATTTCTTTCGGATTACATCATCAGAGTAGCCCATTTCTTTTCGTTTTGAATTATTTAGTTTAAAAGAAGACATTTCAAGCTTTCTATATATATTTCTCAGCCTTTATGTTGAGTTTCAGTTCATTTAGCCTATAAGACGTGCTCCAGTTCATGTGCAAGTGATCGCGCCTGCGCCCCCATATCATGATTATATTGTCAGCTATATTCATGTAGCACTCCCCTCAGTATTTATATTAACTAGGGCAGAGCTTTGGGTTCTTTTAAGGTATTAATTGAATGTGTTTAACACTTATTAACTCAGTTTTAAATGTTATCTTGGATCTTTCTTTTAAAGTACACACATGAAATGTTTTCCTAACCTAACTATGAATTCACCTTTCTTAAGTTGTAGTTTTAATAAATATTTTAACCGTGTGTCTGTGTATGTCTCTCCCCAAATAAAATAATAACCTCTTTCCAGGTGAATAATAAAATAACACAACACAACTCTCAGTTATTTACTTAAAATATAATTTATCTCAAAGGAAATAAGCAAATTACATAAAAATAGGCCTGATGCGTGGCTTGGGTTCGTAGTGGCCCAAAACGTAATGGCCGCTTCACTTGTCAGCGAGCAAACAAAACGAAAGATACCTTGCGCTAATGTTTCTGTCCCGGCCTTTCACCAACAGTCATGGGTGCAGTCGCATCATCCGATCAGCATTACAACACGAAGTCGGTCTCTCTTTTCTCCTCCAAGTTTTCAGAAAAGCTCACGAGTGAAATCCTGGTTGCTTCAAGCTCTATATGAGTCCTCTCTCTGTCTTCAGATCGAAAGCAGCAGATAACCTCCTCAAACAGTTCAACTGAGAATCAAACTTTAACTAGAAAATGTCGTTCACTTGTAATGAACTGACTCCAGCATGTACTTCAATGTAACTCAGCGTTAGCATTAGCAATAGCACAAAAGTAAACAGTCTTTGAACTCTGCGTAGAAATTCCTCCCGTTTCTCAATATACACCTTGTCACTCTTCTCATCTGGTTGTTGTACAAACAATCATCAGAAACAAGCCACATACTGAGTTCGTTGTGCACTACTAATTCTACTTTTTACTCAGAAAATTCTACCTTTTTACTTCTACCTTTTCACTCCCACCTTCTGTAGTCCCCTCCCCCACTCCGTGCTGCCAGCCCGACCATCACTCTACTGCCGATTGTTATTAACCCCATAAATGCTGGTTTAGACAGTTTTCAGAAATACCTTATCTTTTACATAAAACAATAAACATACAATCATTTTGTCAATCAATTTTAACAGTTTTAACCTAACATGAAATTCAACAACATATAATAATTTTGAAACTGCTTTTAACTATATACTATACTATACTATGCTAACTACTATACTGCTTAGCTATTATATACTCTTATTAAATGATACTACAAGCATTACTTATTACTTCATGTTTTTAACTGGGTTACATTTGCTTCTGATTTATTAAATCCAGATAATTGGTTGATGAAACATTGATTAAAATTAAGATACAATTTTTACAAAACGAAATTCACTTTAAAGAAAGGCTTACTACAAAACAAAACTTAATGAAGTGGTCAAAATCATGTCTGACCCACTCCATGTCTCCAGATGTAATGCGCATCTTATGAGGTATTTATCTTACTCATGCTGTTCAATTGTCTTAATCAAATAGATGAAAAATAACATTGTAATAGGCATATTTAAACATAAATATTAAACTAAATATGTTTTCTTTAATGGCTACCAACACGTATAGTACAGTAGTACAGAGAAATTTCATGTCGTGATCAAGAGCGGATAATGAATCGGATCAAGCAGAATTTATTTTCTAACTGTAGCTCTTGGGCGATCCCAAGAGTGGCAAACACTGCTTGACACATCATACCGCGCTCGCCCAAAGTTCAGCGAGTTTATCCTCCTTTTTCAATGGTCCAAATTCACCGTGGCGCTGTCATCTTCATCTTTCTTCTATGGTTTTTCATAGCTCCTGATTGGTCAATTTCAGATAGACTGAAAAAACAGCTTGTTCAACCACACGTGTCGAATTCAAACCGATAGCTCCCAAACTCTTTTGACATGTTTAAAAATGATCGGGAGTCGGGAAGGGCTCGTAATTCCTCGCACATGATACGAGCCGTGACCATACGAGCATCAAAGATTTCCACACGATTGAAAAAAATCACCTGCGAGCTCGTCAGCACCAAAAATCACACCGTGTACGCCCGCCTTTAGCAAATTACGCCACCGGCCTCACGCTGTTCCCTCACAGCTCTCGCTCCGGCCTGCTTGTCACATAACCCCATCATCATTTCATCTTTGCATACTAACTGTTAAATAAATCTTATTCAAATGTTCTCTTGCCTCCCGAGTCTTTCTGGTAGAACTGATTTCCTGCACCTGTGGACCGTGTGTGAGTTTGAGATTAGAGGCCTTGTTGCCATAATTGGGCAGCGGGATTTATGCAGTGTTTTGTTTTGCTCCGGACTGATTTTCCTTCCAGAATTATGTTTATATTCTTTTTGTAATAAATCGACTATTAGAACGAGCTGTGTCCGTAACAGACCTGGTTGGTAATGTACTTAGCCTTACAATTGTCCAAAATTAAAATTGTTTTGTGTGTGTGTGTGTGTGTGTGTGTGTGTGTGTGTGAGTGAGATAGAGAGAGAGAGTGTGTGTCTGAGGATGTGTGAGTTTGTTTACTGACTAACTGTATGACTGTGTGTGTTTTCTAGTGTGGATCATGGGGGAGAATTCAGGATAACAGCAGGACTACACAAATGTATGTCTACACACACACACACACACACACACACACACACACACACACACACACACACACACACACACACACACACACTCTCATACAAACACATATACACACAGTATCTGTCAAATGATGCTGTTTAATAATAAATAATAACTACAATACATTTAGATCACTGTTATTCAAATTATCTCTAAGACAGTAATATACTACTGTAAATGAAAAGTGTTTTATAAAGAGTATATTATTTTACAATAGGACGTTACAATACTTCTGTCTTAATTTCTTCACTTAAGCTGTTATATTGGCAGAAACCTGCAGTTTCAGTTCAGTTTATAAATGCATCTTATTACAAATCAGGTGAAATACTGTAATCAACTGTCCACAAAAAATGTTGGATATAATGCGACTGTGAAAACTGAGTGTAACCGGTGCTCGCTGCGTTCCCAAATGCAGATTAAACTCAAAGCACATGCAGAGATGGAGTTCACTGCATTCATTCACTGTGAACTGACATGTGGAAAACAAGCTGATAGAGTGAGCAAAGTGTGCTCTTCACTCTGAAACATGCAGCGCAACGGGCTACAAACTTACTTAATTTTCGTCTTTTTTTATTTTATAAGGGCACAAAGCCATATCATGCTTTTTATTTTAGTTTCTTTGAGAGATGCTTTGCCAAAGCAATGACACAAAACATAAAGATTTATCTTATTATGAGACGTGTAAAATATCTTTGGTTCAAACTGTGTTTCTTTAAAATCTGTGTACACCTGGTCACTTCATGTGTTTTATCTGATGGGATAGCTATCCGATCATTAAAAGACCTGGGCCCTTAAGAATAGTCTTAAGTTTTGACTTAAGTGTCAAAAATACTTAGTAAAGAGTAGAACTTTTATAAGTGCAACTTTTAGTAAAGTATAAGTGTAAGCCGTGCGGCTCACTTATGCCCAGCGTGATGTGCGGCCAGCGACACCGGGTATTAAAACTTGGTCTGCGATTGAGTGGCCCTTATAACACTCTCTTCCATTGAATCACATTTCAAAAGGGCAGAAAACATGAACATAAGGAATATAATATACAGAAAACATACCTGAATAAAAGAGACAAATAAGCAGCCTCAGATTGAGTGGCCCTTATAACACTCTATAAACAAATGATGCACCTCCATTACCATGTGCTGGTCTCACATAAAAGACAGAAATATACCTCAAAGAATGTAAAATGACGAAAAGAATCCCAAGGATAGATAAAATAGTACTTTACACATAGATTTGGGTAGAAATACAGATATAAAATATATAATTAAGATATAATTAAAATAGGGATTATTATAACAAATCATGAAATTAACAGGATGACAAAAGAAACCTACCTCTTCCATTGAATCACATTTCAAAAGGGAAGAGGAGGAGACAGGACAGGAAATTAGGTCATACTGTTGACCACGCAACACTTAAAGGGGAAGCGCACCTTTAGATCAGGTATCATATATATATAAGAGAACAATTTTGTGTGAATTATAACAATATGTAGTCGTATACTTTGTATAGCTGTTACATAAGCCAGATTCTTAAGTGCTGACTTAAGTGTTGTGAACTAAAGACTACAATGATGTCAACTCAAAATGGCCAAGTAATTTATTCCTGTGATCAAAGCTGAATTTTCAGCATCATCACTCCAGTCTTCAGTGTCACATGATCCTTCAGAAATCATTCTGATATGATTATTATCAGTGTTTTATTTGTTGTTTTTTGAAAGAAATTAATACTTTTATTCAGCAAGGACGCATTAAATTGATCAAAAGTGACAGTATAGACATTTATAATGAAAACGTATCTTGTTATTTCGACATATTAAATGGTTATTTCAAGATATTAAGTCGTTATTTCAACATGATAAGTCGTTATAACGACATCATAATATCCTGTTATTTCAAGATATTAAGTCGTTATCTATCAAGTATCATACGTATCAAGTATCATACATATCATATGTTGTCTATCAAGTATAATAAAGGACGCGCATCTGTCAATGTCTTCAGTGGCGCAACATTAACGTATTGGATCACAATACTAGCTTTTACTGTGATCGCCGTGGCAAAAAAGGCATTTATTTTCAATAAAAATGAAAAAAATGTTCTAAAAGTGCAAATAATTTTGATTCTATTTCGATAATAGCCACTAGAGGGCAGAATAAGACAGCGAATCAATTAAAGAATGCAATAGTTATGTTCATCTACTGTTACAAGTTGGTGCTCCAAAATCCCAGAGGGTTATCATGGGAATTTGCGTTCATCCCAGGCTAACCTTTATTGAGGTTAAATTTATTAGCCCATAGTAAATAAAACAATTTACAGTGCAAATAGCTGTATATCAGGGGTGTCAAACTTTCGGCCCGGTGTCCAATCTGATTTGAACTATAATAAAACATAGAGATGCACTAGTCTAGGGGCCAAAAATGTTTGTAAGCGTTTTTTTTTTTTTTTTTTTTTAATTATTATTATTCCGGGCTTGCAAACAAACTGCTTTATAATAATTTCCCAAAATTTAATGTGTATTTACGAAGTATGTAAACAGGACTTTAACACGCTGAATACGGACACAAAGATGAGAACAGACGCGCCAGTGGAGGAAGTACTGTACCATGCACAAGCTCACTGTTCGCGAAAAATAGGGAGAGTAATATAAATATTACAGTGGGATTGATATGAATGTATCTCTGAAGGGAACTGTATTCAGAAAAGATTTGATGGCTTTTCCTCTTATCTCCATATAAAGTAGTAGTATTAGCCTATATTTATCGAAAAGCACTGCTGTGTGTGTGTGTGTGTGTGTGTGTGTGTGTATAGCAGTAACCATGGAAACGCTGTATCACTGCTGTTCCATTTTCATTCAGTTCGTCTGCTGATTTTGTTTTATGTAGCATAATTTCACAAAGCTAAAGTAAGACCAGACCTAGTTTTTGCTGTTAATCTTCAAATTATTCAGTAATTTAAATTAAGAACAACTGCTCATGCTCATGTGCATAACATCTTTGCTGGGATTATGATAAAAATGCCTCTAATATCCAAATGCCAGTGTTTGCCTCTAATATCAAAGAGATATTTGTTTAAGGCCAGTTTGGCCTGTGAAAAAATAAACAACAAATAAATTTGCTTTAAAAAAAATCTGCAACCAGTATCAGAATCAGACGATTTGCTTCTTATAAAAATTGAAATTGGCCATGAAAAATCAAAATAGGTGATAATAAAAAATATTAAATAAAAAATCATTTTAAAAATCGAATGGTCTTTTCACGGTAAAAAAAAATAAAAATAGTTTTCTTGCAAATTAATTTGTTGTTCATATGTTTAATATTAATGCAACTATCAGCGCACTAAGGTTCTCAGAAGAAGGTCATTCGGCCCACATATGGTTCATTTCTTTCCAGTCCGTCCCTCAAACTAAAATGAGTTTGACACCCTGGTGCAAATTCTTGGGAAAATGAGATCCAGGCAGTAGATAAAGTTGATGAAAAATTATTTATTCATTACAATTAAATTTAGCCTCACATGCAAACTTTAATCGATAATGTAAATATTTAATAAAACCAAAAGGTAAAATAACAACCATAAAGAAGCAGTATATAGTTAATAATAAAATTTAGAGTATTGTAAAATCCAGAGTATTGTATCTAATAGATGAAAATCAAAAAGAATTAAAACATTAAGACATTTGCAGATAAGAGACAAGAAGCAGAAGCCCAGGAGAGCAAAGGAGGGAAGAAGCTGAATTATCAACAACTCAGTCCATATTATACCATGAGCATACAGGGAGATTCCCAACCCACTCAAACTGATGTTTCTGTTAAAACGAAAAAGGTTCATTTCACCCATTACGTCGTCCTCTGGTCCAGTGTCAAAAATAGTTGTTTTAACCCTTAGGGAATTTTGCAAATCTTGCACTATTAAATGTCAGCAAACACTGATTATGAAAAACATCACTTCTGCAGTACTTCAGGCGTCCAATGTCTAACCACAAACATGTCGACGTGACCTGTCACACCGGAACACTTGAAGAACAACTGAACATAACAAGCATACTCTTAAATAGAAAAGTGCAGGAGGTTAACAAAATCAAGAACTGCTATGAGACTATTATCAGTCTGTAAGTTATGATGACGAATCTAATTCTGAAGCATTCTCTGCAGTGATCACAGTAAAGGCAGTACCTGCACACACACACAAGGAAGAGAGGGAAGTCCCCCACTCGTAGGGTCAGTTAGTCAGTTGAGCCTGTTTGGCAGTTTTAGTGTCCTTCTTCATCCAGTACGTTGGGTCTCTCAGTCTGTCATGAGGGCCAGGTGGAGCATGAGGTTGACTCTGAATGCAGCCGTCTTTCTCTCTCTGGATCATGGCAGGATGTGTTGTTTCTGCATTAACTCAGTCTTTTCGTTGTCAGCCCTCAGAAGTTTCAGCTTCCTCTTTCAGGGGTTAGCTGGAATCAGGGGTGAGCTGAAGCCCATCAAACAGGTGCCTGCGTTTCTCTGCAGCCTGGGTCTTTGAGTCTCTTTCCCCCACTGGCATGCACAGTCCATTCACTCTTGTTTGTGTTGGGACATCTTCTTCTGCAAACTGAACACTCAGAAAATTGGCATAAATCAAATTGACCCCACACAAATTGTCATCACAATCGTATATGAGCAATCTGCTCTGCTTTTACTTATTTTAAGAGTCTCGTCCAATTGACGACAGCAGTTCTGTATTTTATTTAATATTTTATTTCTTTGCAGAAAATAGAGCAAGCAAGTTCTTCTTTGCAAAATGCAGAAAAGAGCAAACTAAACTATATTTCTAATTATCTGAAGATATAAATGATACTCACAAATACATCAAAATCAAACAAAACTAAATTAAACTTTACTTTCTTTACCTAAATCAATTCAATTTTAACTTAGTCACTCAATCTCGTTCTCATTCAACACTGTAACGAATGTGTAGTGGTTATTAATCAATTTATGGATGGAATATGAATATAATAATTCATAAGGTTATGAATAAATTATGATTCATATATCGACCCAATGGGGAATTAAACATATATTGTGAATCAATTACAACGAATTGTAATCAATTACATATATGATTAGTTCTGGTTATTAATAATTATTTAGAGAAACTGTTCGTTTGTCCAGCAAACTAAGTCCCTCACAGAACAGAGTTATTCTCTGGCCGTGAAAATAACTTGCATCAAAGCATAAAGCGATCAAAAAACGTTAAAGTGACTTGGTTTTCAGCTGAAAGAACAAACAGAACAAACGAGCGTGAATAACGTTTTAATATATGCAAACTACGAATACAGAGATTATACGTCTAAAATATATACAGAAGGTATACACATATATATACACGAGAATGAAAATGAAGAAAATACAGGGAAAGAAAGATGATCAAAGAATGGCAAATTACACAGTCAAACTTTTTTGAGAGAGCCAGCACAGAAATCAGTTTAGACAAATTTAAGGTAAATGATAATACTTGCTTATTGGTTCGAGTCCGTGAGTAGCAGTTTCAATGCGCCTGGCTGGGTTGGTCCTTTCCGAGAGGGTTTCTCCGGCGGGGTTTTCAAAAGAAGTTTAAACTTAAGTAACTTAACCGAAGAGAGAGAAGAGAGAGAGAGAGAGAGGAAGTGGTCCTCCCGAGCTGCGCGCGTGGTTGGGAAGCGCGGTCACCTGAGGCGTCCGGAGAGACGTGCACGAGACGATCGGGAGGTCACCGGGAGAACAAAGAAAAGTTGTGTGTCGTTGTTTTTATGGAAACCAAAGCTAACACACCTCCTGAATTGTAGCGGCCAATAGATGCGCAGCACTATTTCGCGGGCAAAGTTCCTTGGTTTGGTCTCCTAGATGAATTTGGCTATCAGATCGGATTTCGAGATCGAGTGCTTTCTTCACAGTATCATTAAACACATAGAAAAATGCATATGTCAGCCATGTGACCCACCTCAGTAAATAGCTCGAGTCCGGAGCTTTACAGAGAGATCAAACTCGACAGGTCAGAAAGGCATAGGAGAGAAGTTATGGTTTACAGACAGAATTATATCGTTTAAAATGCACACTAGCACAAATACACTCATTTAAACACTAGGAAACATGCCTAGGCCCTAAAATATATGAAATATATATTTCAGCATAGTGGTAGTTTACATATACAGTTAAAAATGTATGTTTGTGTGTTTCTGTATGTGTGTCTGTGTGTGTGTGTTTTTGTGTGTGCCAGTGTGTGTGGGTGCTGGAATTTGGATCTGGCCCGTAGTCCACATGAGGGGCCCCTTTGATGTCCTAAGAGCAAGGAAATTGGGCCTGCTGTGTTTCCTCGGAGGGCAACAAAGGTGTCAAGTGGCTCATCTTTAGTAGACTGTTCGGAGCCGATTTAGTGATTAAGAAACAAAGTTCATCAGGTTAAAAGCGTTCTGAAAACTCCAAAGTTAATTGACTCTGAACGGATCCATCCAGATGTTACAACACAATGCAAAAGTTATTTCCATTAACACTTACTAAAAATCTCTACAATAGATACAATTTCAAGCTGTCCACCAGGGAGAATACATATGAATACATATTTCAGACATCTTCAGATCACTGATAACAGAATATATTAAACTTATATTTTTGCTTCATTCAGTTAATATTGTACTGTTTATTGATTTCTCTTTTAGGTAGCTCCACATTTTTTATATATATATAGTATTTTTCTTTACACTTTTTTCTTTAAACTATCTGAAACAATGCATAAAATAATAATAAAACACAAACTATTAAGCAGAATTATCTAAGCGTATTTGCCTAGAGGTAAGACTCGCTGATACTAGACTGATAACACAGTAGAAACGATCCTCGTGTTTTTTCTAGTCAAGTGAAACTTCACTTTGCATGTCAGAATGTTTGAACCCATCCACACCACTACTATATGGAAGTTCAAGTCCATTTACTAAACATTTTAAAGCCTGTAGCCTATACTACATCATCATATGTTCTGTCATATAAACAGTATTTACAGTAAAATAACAGCACAATTTACTTGCCTCAAACAACTCAGTATGCATTAGTATTATTATTATTAGAGGCCTAATTATTGTTTTTGTTGATCCATTTCATCTATTGCCAAACTTTAATATGTGAATTATATTATTGAAATAAACACATTTAGCGTCGTCAGGCTTTTGTTTGTGCTTAATGGATAAAACAACGGAATAGGTTGTTTGCAATCACATGGTTCTGGTGACGCGCGAAATACCGGTGGAGGGCAAGCAGTGAAAATTGGAATGGAAGAGATGGAGAAAAGTATTTTCTGTGATGGTTTAGAAAGGTATAAACAGAAAATCACAACATATGTTGGATGTGATCTTTATGTTATGAAGATGAGCGACTTTTCCACTGAATTGAAAGACTTTCCTGCCATCGAGAAGGTAGATAAAGAGAATGTCAGTTCTAGTCTGGGTTTGTTTTCATCGCGCTGCCTTTCTACTAGTTCAGTTAGGACAGTACAAAAGGTGAAAATTGTATTACACTGTCCAGTTTTTCCTCTGAATGATGATTTGAGCTCCTGTTGCAATTCTTGATTCAGCATAAATTACCTACAATGGTGACATTTTTCACAATCACGACAGAAAATCAAAAATGTAAAAACACAGTAAGGAAAGTAGGGAAGATGCCGTATATCAAATCTAATAATGTCCAAAACTCTCCGCGTCCTCCCAGCAACACGCAAGTTACAAAGCAAACAGCGGCTCGAACCATACGGTTTGCCTCCAACCCGCCTCAGTTTCAGCCCGAAGCAGCGGCAGCCGCGGGCGCCGCGAGCGCCACAGCGTCGCTTCCTCGTCCGCCACTCATTCCAGCCGGCAGTCTATCGCGGCAGCTCGTAATAGTTCCGCGTCCTCTCCGACCGTTACCGTTACCTTTCCTTTCCTCCTCCCACAGGTGAGTCTCTTACTGCTTCCTCTGTCCACACTTCCAACATTTCTTTTCCTCCTGTCTTTCAGTCTCAGTTTAATTCTTCTAGCCATGGAATAAATAATTTGAGGCTTCCTTTGCAAACGGCACCCCTTCCCCCCTACCCCCCCCCCACCCCCTCTCTTCCATTTCTTTCTCCTCCGCTACCAGAGCAGACCAAAGCGTGAGGCTGCCTCCGCAAACGGTCCTGCCCCCCCCCCATTCCTTTTTCATCCGCTATCGGAGCAGACCCAAGCGTGAGGCTGCCTCCGCAAACGGTCCTGCCCCCCCCTCCATTTCCTTTCTCATCCGCTGTCGGAGCCGATCCAAGCATGCCTCCCCAAGCAATCTATTCTCCGGCCTTATTACATCCAGCTACTGCTTCGACTGTTCCTCGCCTCCCAACATATACACTCTCAACTGCATCTGCTCTTCCGGTTCCTTCCAATGCCATTGCTATGGATCCACCACCCGTCTCCACCCATCTACGCTCCCAGATTTAGCAGGTGCGGACATTGATCTCTCTTCTCTCCTCCCCTCTGTATCAATAAGTGAACCCTATCGCACCCTTGACTGTGGTCCTATTACGTTCAATCTGAAAAATCCAAATTCCAAATCAAATCGTATACTTACCATGGCTGAATTTTGTATCGCTTTCGGAAGATATACAGAAATGATTTGTTCTGTCTTCCCTTCAAGGCGCAAAGAGCTTAATGATTTTTTAACCATCATAGCCGAACTGTCCCACTCCTTCGGCGGTACCCATTTCTTCACTTATTACAGGCTTTTTTCAGCCAAATGCGCAGCTCGAGTCACCCAGTGGAATCAATGTCCTTATTGGGGAGCTCTCGACCTTGAGCTGTACAATAAGGTTTTTCTGGGTTGCCGTAGCGTCTCTTGCGTTTTGTGTAATTCCGCCACGCATGAGCCGTCCTCGTGCCCCCTTTTCAATTCTGCCCCTCCAAGCAATCTGGGTTATAGTCCAGGCACTTCTCAATTCGTAAATTCCACATCTTCCACACGTACCACAGTCCAGGGGCTATTCCAAAAGCTGCAATTTCAGGTTTACTTCAAGCAGACAAGTATGTAATAATTTCAATCAGTTTGGCTGTACTAGACAACGCTGCAAATATTTACATGTGTGTAATTTCTGTGGTGGAGCTCATGCTCGCTCTGTATGCCCTGTCTATCACTCCTCAGCAAACTCCAATAAAGAATTGAGAAAGCATCTGTCTTCTCCTATCATTGTCTCCTCTTTAGCGCACGAACTGGCGAATCACCTAGACCAAAGCTTCACACAGTATCTACTTACAGGTTTAAAGGAAGGTTTTAATCCTGGTTTGGAAAGCTTGCCTACAACTAGCCTTATTTGCAGAAACCTACAGTCTGCAATAGCCGAACCTGAAGCAGTTGACACCCTAATAGCCAAAGAGCTAGAGTCTGGATTTATGATTGGCCCCTTTGATTCCCCTTCTTTTGAATTGTTTCAGATTAATCCCATCGGTGTAGCCATGAGGAAATTTTCAGGGAAAAAACGAATGATCATTGATCTCTCTGCTCCACACAACAGCACTCATCCAAGCATTAACAGCCTCATCCCGCTAGAAGAATTCTCCTTGTGCTACCATAACATAGACCAAGCCATTAACCTAATCAAAAATGCAGGTTACGGAGCCTTGCTAGCAAAAGTTGACATTACTTCAGCATTCAAAGTCATGCCCATTCATCCAGATTTTTGGCACCTTTTTGGCATTCGCTGGAAAGGAAAATTCTATTTTGCAGTGCGTTTAACATTTGGCTGCAAAAGTAGTCCAAACATTTTTGACATGCTGTCAGAAGCACTTTGCTGGATCCTGCAAAACAACCATGCAGTCCCTTACCTGGTGCATCTTCTGGATGACTTTCTCACCATTTCCCCAAGCTTCTTTCCTCCAGCTGCTCACCTTTCCACCGTTCAGGAAGTTTTTTCTAAATTGGGAGTTCCACTGTCCCCAGAGAAAACATCAGGCCCTACCACATCCCTAGAATTCCTTGGAATTAACCTTGACTCTGTTAAATTCCAAGCTTCCCTTCCCAAAGACAAAATAGACAGGATAATTGCCATCTCCTCCAATCTGCTGGAAGCACCTCAGTGCAGCAAACGAGATTTGCTATCCCTGCTAGGCCACTTAAACTACGCCATGCGTATAGTGCCTCAAGGACGCCCTTTCATCTCCCACTTGCTGTCTCTTGCATCTTCCATTCAGGAATTGGATAATACCATATCTCTAACCCCATCTTGCCTCGCCGATCTGAATCTATGGATCGTGTTTCTAAAACAATGGAATGGCCTTACTTTCTTTTACGATGACATTCAATCTCAGTCTAGTGATCTCCCTCTGTTTACAGACGCCGCTCCCTCGGTAGGCTTTGGAGGTTTTTACAAGAGTCATTGGTTCGCTTCAACCTGGCCTCCTGAGCTCTCCATGTCAAATCAACGTGCCACATCCTCAGCTCTTTTTGAGTTATATCCGATAGTCGTAGCTGCTTTTTTGTGGGGTCATGAATGGTCTTCTAAAAGCATAGAATTCCACTGTGATAATCTATCCACTGTTCACTGCATTAACAAAGGCCGTTCAAATTCCCCTGAAATCATGCCCCTCTTGAGACGCCTCACCTGGTTATCTGCCTGTAAACAGTTCATCTTCAAAGCCGTTCATATTCCAGGCCACCAAAACCAAATTGCTGACGCACTCTCTCGTTTTCTGTTTCAGAAATTCAGAGCATTAGCCCCGGAGGCGGACCCAGACCCAACCCCAGTTCCTCCCTATTTAGACTTGATATTCCTTTAACTCACCCACTCAAACATCTCCACACCTCATCTCTGGATTTAATATTCCACGCCATCTCACCCAGAACATTACAATCCTACTGGACAGCTTGGAGAGCTTTCAAACAATTCCATTCCTCCTACAACCAGCCTTTTCCCAATTTTTCCCTCCTTTCAGTGTCTTCAATAATTTCACATCTCAACCAGATTAAGTCCATCCAACCCAGTACCATCAAAGTTTATCTTAGCGGCATCCAATTTTTCTTTAAACTAATCTATGGCCATCCATGCCCTGCTATAACAAACCCTCAGATCACACTCCTTATCAAAGGAATTCAAAAAACCAACCCCACTCATCCCGATTCTAGGCAACCTCTAACCATTGATCTTTTAGCTAAATGCCTGACCTTCCTCCATTCTGGTCATATGCTCCCCGATACAGCAAGAACTCTGGATGCTATGTTTACCCTGGCCTTTTTTGGATTCCTCAGAGTTTCTGAATTTACGACCAATTCTAAATTCAATCCAGCCATTCACCCAACCTTCTCTGATCTCCAAGTTTTAGACACAGACACCATCCGTTTCCTCCTCAAATGTAGCAAAACTGATCAATTAAAAAACGGCCATTTCATCCATATCTTCAATCTTCCGACACCCATCCAGCCATATCAGTCTCTTTCCTACTTCCTTGCACACAGAAAGGTTCAGATCTCCTCTCCACTCGACCCGCTTTTCATTGATGAAAACAACCTTCCAGTCACTAGGCATTGGTTCCATAAAAAGCTTAAACACATCCTCACCCACTCTGGTATCCAAGCTCACTTGTATTCATCTCACTCCTTCCGCATTGGAGCAGCCACCACCGCAGCCCAAAAAGGCATGCCAGATCATCAAATCAAACTACTGGGTCGGTGGTCCTCAGACGCCTTTCAGTCTTACATTCGCTCCGACCTCAGACTCTTCAAACAAGCCCATCTAACTCTTGCTTCTCTTTAAGATAGCTGACCCATGAAACTAAATCCAACCTATGCCTGACAAATCTTGCTTTATTTGATACTGCTGCTGCAGTGCTCCACCTAATTTGATACTGCTGCTGCAGTGCTCCGCCCAATTTGATACTGCCGCTGCAGTGCTCCACCTAATTTGATACTGCTGCTGCAGTGCTCCGTCCAATTTGATACTGCCGCTGCAGTGCTCCGCCCAAATTTGATACTGCCGCTGCAGTGCTCCACCTAATTTGATACTGCTGCTGCAGTGCTCCGCCCAATTTGATACTGCTGCTGCAGTGCTCCGCCCAATTTGATACTGCTGCTGCAGTGCTCCGCCCAATTTGATACTGCCGCTGCAGTGCTTTACACGATACTGCCGCTGCATTGCTCTACCCAATTTGATACTGCTGCTGCAGTGCTTCACCTGATACTGCCGCTGCAGTGCTCTGCTTAAATTTGATACTGCTGCTGCAGTGCTCCGCCCAATTTGATACTGCTGCTGCAGTGCTCCGCCCAATTTGATACTGCCGCTGCAGTGCTTTACACGATACTGCCGCTGCATTGCTCTACCCAATTTGATACTGCTGCTGCAGTGCTTCACATGATGCGGCTGCTGCAGTGCTCCACTTGATCCCATGTTGCCGCCACAGTGCCTCACCTAACTTAAAACTGCTGCAACAGTGACCTGCCTACCTCAATACTACCTCTGCAGTGCCGTCTTCCTTTCCCCCTCTTCTCCAATTTTGGGGGGTCTTCTGGATTATTTAAATAATTTCACATGCCGATTCCTTCAATAATTATGATCTGTTCAAATCCTATAATTCTTGCTTGCTGTCTAAATTCTGCACTCATGTTTTTGGGGGGCAATCGGAGCTCGAGTAGGATATTCTTTCCGAGCCCCTCTATAGCAGACAGCAAGCCAAACCTGTTTACCACTTACGCTAAGATTATATGGACACACAAACTCGTGAAGTGAAGTTAATAAACGTAATTTCGGGAGGAGTACGCCCATCTAATCTTCCAATTAATACCAAGGTATAAAACCAGCATCTTACCTCTTCCTGTTAGTTCTTTTTGCATCCCTCCTCCTCCCCTTCTCCTCCTTTTGTACTAATTTTGCCTGTTATGGGGGGCAATCGGAGCTCGAGTAGGATATTCTTTCCGAGCCCCTCTATAGCAGACAGCAAGCCAAACCTGTTTACCACTTACGCTAAGATTATATGGGCATGAAATAGTATTATATTTGTATATTAGTATTATATTAGTAATAGTATTATATAATTATATTACACTCTGTAACAATGAGAGAGACACTGCTGTTTACATTTAGTATGGTAAATAAGATATTTATATTATAGTGTTAGATCAAAATCTCAGTAATAGGTAGAATATTTGTAATTCCGGTCATCAGTTAAGAAACAGGCGCCTCAACCCCTGTGATGTGTGGCAGCAGCAGCGCGAGATCTCGGAAGAATGACCAAGCAGACACAGATCAAGTGTGGTACAAAGCATTCTCAGATTTATTCAGGAAGAAGGGTCATATTTATAGACATAGGTTAAACAACAATCTCCAGGATGGCTTGAGCATCCAATCATACGACTTACCATGTAAACCTTACCATGTATGGCATTTCACAAAATATAATAAAAATAAGAAATGTATGTGCGTAAATGTGTGTGTGTCTTCAACTTCTGGTTACGTGTGAGAGTGTCAGTGTGTCCAAGGACTACTACTTGTTGTTTTGTCTAGGTAGGCACATGAGCTGCACAATGGAAAAATCCCAAGTCACAGAAAGTCAGAAAGTGAAGCCCAAGAAATAAGAAAATATTTAACAATGGCCACTTTAAATCATTTATGATTTAGTGCTTCCCTTTAAGGAAAATTGATCAATCTGTTTTTCAAATAATAGCAAGCAAAATCTAAAGACATAATCATAATCACATATTCCAAGACTTGTCTTAATCATTCCCTGTATGGATTGTAATATGCATGGAGCCAAACATAAAAGCAGTAAAATCATCAGTAAACAGTAGAACAGGAAACAACAAATTAAAGTATGTCGCCCAGTTAGAGAACCATTGTCCTTTTTAAATAGTTCATGTTATTTGTCTTGGCAGCATTGTAAGTTAGAGGGATAACGGACCAGACGCTGTGTATGGCATGACAAATCAAAGAATCCTTGGTGTCATCCATGTGTCCATGTCATGGCAGCAGGCATAGCCGAGTTCAAAGTTATTTATTACAAGTCCCATTCTGCAGTCAAAGTTTTCTCCAACACTGCTGAACTGCTCTCTCCTTCCATGGTCCTTGACGTTGTTATGTTGGTCCAGATTAACTAACCTTTTAATCTGAACGTCCCCCTTGGCACGGGGCAGCCTTCAGTCTACTCGTGTGCATCAATTGCGGCTGCAGGTCAGTCAGCACTCCCATCCTTGTCACTGCAATCACCATGGCCGGCCCCAGATATTTTGGCTCTCCGATCTTGACTGGTTTCAGACTCCTCATCAGCACCTGCACAAACTTGTGTGTTGGTTTCTCTGAGGGGAGAGGAAGAGTTAGTGAAACATCACCATTAATAGAATTAAATTTTTCGACCAGCTCCGTGACATAGTCGTCCAGGATCCTCCATTTCACCTAAAGAAGAAAAACGCCAGCGCGGCCTTTGACAAATGGTGTCGGGAAAGGCCTACCCATCAGAATTTCAAAAGGAAACATTTTAGTAGTGGAGGATGGTGTCATTCATATTTCAGCTAAAACAGCTTGCAATACAGTCATCCAATTTTTTCCGTCTCTAAACACGCTTTAGTTAATATATCTTTGATTGTTCTGTTAAATCAATCAATAGTTAAAGTTTTAGCCAATAATTGTGTTACTTTGGATGTAAAAGGTGTTCCATAATCATTTTAAATGACACTTGGTATCCCAAATCTGGGTATAATTTCTTTGCATTTTTTGCATTCTCCCTCGCACATAGGAAAGCTTCTGGCCACTTTGTGAATCTGTCAATGGATGTTAGTTTTTTGCACAGATAAAGCATTAATTGCCTGAGCTGTCTTAGCAGCACTTGTGTGCGAGAGACCATGATAGTGACGTATAAGCAACACAAGTGTCGACTTTGGCCAATTGATTACTTACTTGCTTCCTCTTAATCTCCTGCTGCATGTCCCCTAACCTTGACTACTTTAATTAAATCTACTATCAAATCAGAATGCGTACTTAGAATTAGTATAAATTTTGACAATTTTGTTAACAAGTTCCACTGCCTGTGCTGATGTGTATGGTAATGTTTTTCTGCATAACTATAAACCATCTGATGGTTTAGAACATGAACCATCAACATATAGACTATCCCCCTCTTCTAGGGCCGTATCTAACAGATCGGTCCTACAAGCAGTTTCAGTTTCAATTGATTTCAAACAATCAGGTACCTCATCAGTGCTGTCAGTGGTTTGGTCAGCAGTACCAAGCAACTCTCTCAAAGCAATGACAGCAGTGTGTGGCACAGATGTTGGCTTAATCATTGAATTTGTAGTTGCACTGTGCCGTCATGTGTATTAAAATTATGTAAAATTGCATTTACCTGATGTGAGGTGTGTAACGTCAGTGGATGTGTACTGTTTTTTCAGCATCTCATACCATCAGGGCAGCAGCAGCCACTGCCCGAAGGCAGACCTTGTGTAATGTTGTCTAATGTTTTGGAAAAATACGCCAAAGGGCGATAACTTGTACCGTGTTCCTGGGCCAGTATCCCCGCTGCAATGCCCCCGCTCTCGTGCACGTAAAGGTGGAAGTCTTTTTTGTAGTTCATTTCAACAGTCCACTTGATGACTTGTTGTGGTGAGGCTTGGTGTCAATGGCCTTCTGAGATAATGTGTCCCAGATAACAGACTTGTGGTCTCACCCACTGTACTTTCTTTCTTGAAGCAGACAATGACGGAGGCCTGTTCAGTTCTCTGTTGTTGTGGCTGAGATGAGCGTAGTTGGTGGGAGCTTGATGTTGCTGAGGGTTTTGTGCACGATTGCAGAGAACACAGCAGGTGAGTCAACATAGCCCTGGGGAAGACGTGTCCATAAATGAAAATAATGGCTGCACCTCTTCAGATATCAGTATGCTGAAAAAAAATCAGAACATATATATAAAGGACAGTATAGAATTTATGTGTAGGATATTGAATTTATTATAGTTACCACATCCAGTACCACTGTTGAAAGATCAGATCTTTGATCTTTCTCAAATCTTGTGTCAGTCGCCAACTTTGTCCATCTGCTTTGAGAATAGGATTAAAAGGTGTGTTATATGGTAAGTGCGTCTTAATAATAATGCCATGTTTTAACTAATTTTCAATCACAGGTTCAATGCCCTTCTGGAGAAAGAGGGTATTGTTTTACATAGACCGGTGTTTTTGTTTTCAGTAACGCAGTTTTGGATTTACTCATTTCAGTGACGCTATTTCTTCTCCCTCACTCTCAGCTTCACACAGTAGGATGAGGGTGTGGCTCAGTGGACACCACCAGCACAGAAGGGAAGAAAAAGAAAAATCATTATCAAAATCATTTTCATAAAACGTTGACCATCACTTGTGACAAATCAGTTTTGTTATTTTTATACTTTAGAGTGAGCAGAAGTACTTGGGGTTCCTTCACTCCTTAGGCATCCCTATTGGGGAGTCCATTCCATTCTGTTTGGTATTTGTTACTCTTGGTTGGAGTTTTTAATTCTCCTTTTTGTCTGTTTCTCCCTGTCTGCGTCTTTCCCCATCATTTCGTTTCCTGCACTCTTTTGCCCAATGACCAGGTTTGCCACAATAATGACATTTCTTTCGCCTTCCTTTCCCTTTTCCAGTCATTTTATCATTTTCGGTTTTCAAAGAAGGACACATATCAATTATCTCTGTCTCTGTCACATCATCCCCCAAAGTTCTGAGGAGTATTACTTTAAAATCTGGACCCGTCAATTGTGCATAACGGGTATGACATTTCAGAATCTACACAATTTTCACTGGATGAGAGGGAGAAGGTAGATTGTTACATATGCTTTCGATGTCACTTGCCTTAGCAGGACGTATGGAAATTTGATTTCCCTGTCTCACAAACATAAAAGCAGGCTCTGATTTTTGTTCATCTTTTGGCTTCTCGCACTTCTCACCGTCTGCCTTTTTACTTGCAGCTGCAGCTGCCACTGCACACTGTTTTGTCTCACTCATCATTGCATAGCCGTCTTTACTTTCTGGCAGGGTGGGATACAATTTTGATGGAATGAGAGGTTGTTTAAATTCCTCTACTGTAGGAGCCTTATATTGACAAATATTTGAAGAGGATGCTGAGGCATAGGGCAATTTTTGCCTCTCTGGACCTTTATCCCAATATGTTTTCATTTCTTTCCATTTACTGTATGACTCTTTCATGTACTTATAATTCCACTCTGGGTCTCCCCAGCCCCCATTCATCATCGAATTTGCACTTTCCATATCCCCTGGCTTAAAAGAGCCTTCTTTGGGGAAAGGATCCAATTGTACTTTTCCTTGAGTCCACCCACTTAAATTTGATAAATAGGGTTCAGTCCAATATCCACAATTATTTCTAAACATCCAATTTCGGGGTGTCTCATCTTGTATTGGTCTTGATATCTTTTGACCCATCCTTCACCTAATTTGATTTTTAATTTGCCACACCACACCAAAGGGGTCTTTTTATAATTCTTTAATTATAATTATTCAGCCAATTTTATTAATTTGTCAACCGGAATATTCCCATCAACACTTTATTTTCCGTCAGAGCGGATCTAAACGGATATCCGTCAGAGCGGATCTGCACGGATCTTCCTCGCACCGGAGGGATTACCAAAATATTTGCCAGGTAGCTGTGCGTTTAAACAGTATCCTTCCAGACAAATCTTCCTGGACTAACTCTTAGAGCTGCATCCAAGGATAACATGGGATGAGTTCAATCAATCCTACCACCACAGGAAATTATTAAAAAACAACTTACCTGTGATGAAGGATGACCTCTCAGTCCCCCAGTCCCGTGTTTCTTGGGAATATCCCGGACGAGCCCCCAAACTGTTAGATCAAAATCTCAGTAATAGGTAGAATATTTGTAATTCCGGTCATCAGTTAAGAAACAGGCACCTCAACCCCTGTGATGTGTGGCAGCAGCAGCGCGAGATCTCGGAAGAATGACCAAGCAGACACAGATCAAGTGTGGTACAAAGCATTCTCAGATTTATTCAGGAAGAAGGGTCATATTTATAGACATAGGTTAAACAACAATCTCCAGGTTGGCTTGAGCATCCAATCATACGACTTACCATGTAAACCTTACCATGTATGGCATTTCACAAAATATAATAACAAATAAGAAATGTATGTGCGTAAATGTCTGTGTGTCTTCAACTTCTGGTTACGTGTGAGAGTGTCAATGTGTCCAAGGACTACTACTTGTTGTTTTGTCTAGGTAGGCACATGAGCTGCACAATGGAAAAATCCCAAGACACAGAGAAAGTCAGAAAGTGAAGCCCAAGAAATAAGAAAATATTTAAAATATTTTAGTAGGCCTAATGAAATTTGAAGTAAATGAGAAATAATGCAAAGGAACGTAAATTTTCTGAAATGTTGCACTTTCTTGTGCTTGAATGTTAATATGGCCCTCCTATGAGGTGTCAATCACAGAAAAGGGCCCTGCCAATTTGAGTTTGAGACCCCTGGGCTAAAGGCACGCCTTAAGAAAAAATGTGTTTTTCACTACTCTCAAAGTAGATGCTTACAGGAAAAATATATATGTTTGTATTGAACATTGATGGAGCAGCAGATTTTGTGTAAAAATAAATCATAAAAGTGGTTAATTTTGTTTAAAAATCTTATAAATGTATGAGGTGGTGAGGACACACATGGGGTAAAAGGCACACAGTGTTCATACAGATACTTTAGCTAAAATAATGTTTTTAGTAATGTGAAAGTAAATACTTGTTCAAAAGAATCACTTTAGCAAAGTTTGTACTATTTTCTGTTTATTTTAAAAAACAGAATAATTCATTTGTGTTCAATAAATATACTGTTATTAAAATAGTGTTAATAATGTTAATATAAAAATATATTTTGAAAATACAGAAACAAACTTACTCTAAAAAGTAAAGCATTGAATGAAATTCCATAATATTAATATAGATTTATAGTAGTCAAGTCAAGTGTCCTTTATTTATATAGCGCTTTTTACAATGCAGATTGTGTCGAAGCAGATTAAATTAATGTAGTAACAATAAATTATATTGTATTATATGATTAATATAATAGTTTTTAAATATGACTGTTTCATTATAAATATGGGTATTATCTCTAAGATGGATATCCAATTTGATAAATGATATTCGCCATCTCACTCCATGTCTCAACAAATGGAAAAGTCAGCAAACTATTCATTATCATGTTAATTATGGTGCCTTTTTACCCCAAATACATACTTTTACATATTCACCCGTTATTGAAAAACTGTTGGTTGAATTACCTTGAACAAAACTGAAAATCATAAAGAAGACCTTTGTCTGAAAATACAAACATTAATTTAATCGAGATCAAGTCAAGGACACATTTATACAGGCCTATCAGCGGTTACATTGCAGGGGACGAAGGAAGAGCTCAGAGAGCTGAACTCAAACTCGAAAAAAACTGAAACCGAACATCTCGTAACTCTGGTAGCACACGATGACGTCAGATTTTGTGACGTTGCTCCGACTTTGCTTTTCAAACCGGAAGACAAGAATCGCTCTGAAAAATAACTAATTTCAAATGATAAATGAAATTAATGAGTATCTTTAGTGTTTTCAATGATGCACAGCCTATACATATCTGTTCACAGCTCAAAATGTGTTCTGGGGTTTCATGACCCTTTAAGCTCGCTATTATGTCGTAATGGAGCTAAATTTATCGATTTAATATGCAAGTTCATCAAACAAAGACATATAACTATCGTATAAACAGACACTGTGATGCCACATCTCTCATCTTACCTGTAAAAACACAAAAACAGAGCAAGGAATGAGTTATTCGGGGGCCGCGGCAAGATGGCGGCCAGGGTGGATGGTTTCTTTTAAGTGCGGATGTCTTAGGGGTGTTTTTTCCAAATATTTGTAAAGGGAGAAATTCTTTTTCATACTTTATGTACTACTTGTATTTTATAATGGATTATTAACTAGACGATAGACTCTGGAATAGTTCCCCCTCAGTTGTATTGATCTCCTAGTCCTTTTACAAAATGAAACCGAGTCCGATCAACAGCTCTGGTGGTGCCATTAAACGAAAAGAGAAAGTTGCCTCTAAAATAACAAAATCTGTAGAGACTCAAAAAGGTCAAGATGAAGGGACAAATAATGACATTGAGATGACAGATCACTCGTTCACTTTCGAGAAAGATCTTCAGCGTATGCCAGATATGGATGACACGCCGGAAAAACCTTGCGCCAAAAAAAGTGAAAGACGAACCGTCACTCCTTGAAATGCAAGAGAATATTGTAACTCTTTTGTCCAAAAAATTTAATGAGAGCTCGGGGCACCTGGAGAATCTGATTCGAGAAAATACGATCAGCATTGGAACCCTCAAAAAGTCAATTGACTTTGCGCTGAATGAAGTTAAAAGATGAAATGAAAGCTGTTAAAGAAATTACTAAATTACACGAGCAGAAAGTTGCTGAGCTTGAACGAAAAGTCAATGAAGCTGAAAGATATCGGCGGAGATGGAACTTGAGGTTACATGGTGTTCCTGAGAAAACGGATGAGGATCTTAAGCATCTGGTGATTGGAATCTGTGGTTCAGTTGCTCCAGAACTAAATGAAAGATGCAAGATCGATGTGGACATTGTTCATAGACTGGGTAGGAAAGAACACGGCAGAAGCCCAAGAACAACGATAGTTCAGTTCACGAACAGGTCTACTCGGGATCTACTCTGGAAAAGGGCGAAGAATTGTGAATTCTTTCAAGCGCAGCATTTACGGTTTACAGAGGACCTGACTGCGCTGGATGTGGAAAGATGAAAACTCCTGTGGCCCATGGTGAAAGATGCCAGAGAGAAAGGTCGTAAAGCTTTTTTTGTGGGAAGTAGAGCCTTTGCTGATGGCGTCGAAATTTTCCCCACATAAAGGTTTGGTTCAGGTGATTTTTGACCATAAAATAGGCACAAATTAAAAGACAATGGACGAGGGGGGATGACGAAAAAATAAATACAAAATAATAATCTCCCAGCTTAAATTGTTAATAAATAGGAATTATGCACCCTTTGAGTTACAGATACCTTATCTTTTAAGAGTTTTCTATTTCTCTCTTTTTTCTGTAATTGTTAAAAGTTCATGTCGTTATCTTTTTGTTCTTTTAATGTCAGGGGTATTCGAGATTTAACTAAACGAAAGGCTGTTTTTTTGTATTGCAAGAGATTTAATGTAGATTTTTATTTGTTACAAGAGACCCATGCTTGCTCTTCAGATGTGAATTTTTGGAAGGCACAATGGGGCAGTGAAGTTTGGCATTCTTTTGGAAGTAATCATTCAGCAGGAGTTGCGATTTTAAAGGGTTCATTCAAAGGTAAAATTGTTAATACTAAAGTCCACAATGAGGGTAGGTGGATAATTTTAACAGTATCCTTGGATGGGAAAATGTTTTTGTTAGGTACTGTATATGCCTCAAATATTAAAAAATATAATGTTGATTTGTTCTCTGATATTGAAAATGAGATTAATAAGGTAAGAGAAAGATTTCATGATATTGAAATTATTCTAGGTGGGGACTTTAATATTGTCCCAGATGCTAAAATAGATAGAATTCCTATCCCAATTAAACAATCTAATTCAGAGCTATCTAAATTTTGTGAAAACTTAGGGATAATTGACATACGGAGAAATAAACATCCACTTATTAAAGAGTACACATGGAGTAATAGAGATGAATCTAAACAGTCAAGAATAGACCTTTGGTTAATTTCTAATTCATTAGAACAAAATACTAACAAAGTATCCATTGAACCATCAATATTGTCTGATCACAAAATGATTTATCTTCTCATTAAATGAAATAACGAAACTTATTTTAAAGGCTCCAAGACTTATTGGAAACTCAATAATAGACTACTGGAAATAGATAGTTTTAAACATGGGACTAAAAAAATAATACAAACCTATTGGAATCAAGCTAAGCAAACAAATTTATATTGTAAAAATTGGGAGCTTATGAAGTTTCAGATTAGACTTAGTGCAATTAAAAAAGGCAAAGAAGTTGCAAAATTAAATAAATCAAAAGAAGAGGAAATTATTAAATCTATTTGTAACATTACTGACAGGAATTCTAATTTGTTAATAGATTTGCAGGCTGAGTTAGATAAATTATATCTAATAAAGGCAAAAGGAGCATTTATTAGATCACGAAGACGCTGGCTAGAGGAAGGGTAAACTAATTCCCGATACTTTTATAATTTAGAGTAAAGGAATGGAGAGTATACATCTATTAGAAAGCTTAATATTAATGGCCATGAAACACAGGATCCTATTATTCTTTCAAAATATATCTCACATTTTTATGGTAAATTATATTCTAGTAATGCATGTTCTATAGACAAAATAGATAACTTTTTAAAGCCCCTAAAATATAACAGAGATAATATAGATGAAGATTTTAAAGCCCATTGTGATGAGGAAGTATCCAGTTTAGAGATCAAAACAGCTATAAAAAAACTTAAATTAAACAAGTCCCCAGGTAATGACGGCTTAACTGCTGAATTTTTTAAAGTATTTCAGGATGATTTAGCTGAATTTTTGTTAATGGTCTTTAAAGAGTCTATTGATCAGGGTTTTTTGCCTCCCTCTATGACACAAGGTCTAATATCACTAATTCCAAAGCCTGATAAAGACCTATTATCACTAGATGATTGGCGACCAATCACCTTAATTAATAATGATAGCAAAATTATTGCTTCTATATTTGCTGAAAGGTTACAATCAGGATTAGATTCTATTGTTGATGAGGTGCAGTCAGGTTTTATAAAAGGAAGACATATTTCCAATAATATTAGACTTGTATTAGATCTCATAGATTATAATGAAATTATCAATGAAAATAGTTTTATTCTGTTTGTCGATTTTTATAAGGCCTTTGATACAATCGAACATGACTTTATTTTTAAAACCCTTGAATTTTTTGGTTTTGGGGACAAATTTCAGAAAGTAATCAGAACCCTATATAACGTCTCGGTTACAAAGGTAACCCTCGTTCCCTGAAGGAGGGAACGGAGACGTACGTCGGACAGACCGACGAATAGGAATCTCGCCAGAGAGGCCAATCTACTTCGAGTGTAACTAAACGAGCCAATGCACATTGGCATGCAATCATCTGCATCAGCTGCTCGCCTCGCAGCGCGGCTATATAATGAGCAGCAGGTGCGTTGCATCTTCAGGTTTTTGCTGAGGAGCCGAACTAAGCAGGCGGCAGCACAGCAGGACAACAACTGTGGTGACGGGACGTACGTCTCCGTTCCCTCCTTCAGGGAACGAGGGTTACCTTTGTAACCGAGACGTTCCTATTCAGTCGGTCACGTTCGACGTACGACGGACAGACCGACGAACAGGAATCCCTACCAAAGCGCCACAGGAGCTGCCCTCCTCCAGCGCTCTGTTGTAAGCCACCTGAACCCCCTTGCCTGCGGACCGTGGGAAAGGGCTGACACACAGAGAGGGTCGATCACTGTTGTTCCCCAACCCATTCAGTGAGACTATTGGATAACGCTGGGAAAGCGTAACCTTTCGTTTGAAAGGAATGCTGCGGAAGCCACATCCTTCCCCGAAGGAGTTATGTGGAGAAGAACATATGGCCTAACCCTGTAGGGCTGTGCTACATATGGAAGAACTGGGGTGACTCCAACTCAGTAGAGATGGGTTCTCCCAGAGGGAAAGACACGGGCTTCGTTTAGGAGCAGCCGTGGAGAAAGCCATATGGGATCCCTGTAGGGTCACACATATGGAACCCAGCCTAAATCCGGTTCTCAGGGATGCAACGGAGTATAGGCCTGGCGCCGGACGCTCCGCCACGTCGGCTGCCGAAGGGTAACCGGAGGACTCAACAGGGTCTGCCCGTAGGGACTCTCTGGAGCAAAGAAGCGCACGCAACACAGCAAGCTGACACTAAGCCGGGGCCTCTCCGTGCCTCTGACCTGAATCGCATAGCCGAGCCTGATGGTCCGAATGAGCCAGCGGGACGGACTGGTGAGCGCTAACCAGGCTCCCAGAGACCGTACCAGCGGGACCAGAGGGACCACAGGCGCACCCGCAGCGGGGCAGCGAGGTGGAACGCAGGGACGCGGCCCGGGAGGCTCTCTCTGCGAGGCGGCCGGAGCGGCGTCACAGTGCGCTGTGCAACACTTACCTGCATCCACGGGTGGACAGAGGGAGCAGTCGAAACTTTGACTGCCTGCTGCTCGCTGCTGTCCGCTGGCAACAGAAGAGGACGATGAGAGTGGTGAGGTTCTTGCCCTCCCACTGCTCTCCGAGCCCTCTTCGGACCCGGAGATAGAGGAAACTGCTCTTTTATTGAGAATTTGGGTACCGCTGGCTGTTGGGCCAGCGGCGGAACAAAAACAGAAGGAAACAAAGGATTCTCCACCCGGCCCTCCTCCGGGGGAAGGAGCGGTGCGGTCACCACCTCCTGTAGAGCAGTCCCATCCATCTCCGGGTCGCCCGTCCTAGGGCCGCTTGGACTTGGCCTTGCCACCCTTCTTCTCGGGGGGTGGTGGGACGGGCTGGGCGCCCCGACGCGAGCGGCTCCACGGCCTTATGTCCGCGAGACACAGCCAGAGATGGCGCTCCTGGACCACAAGTGTGGACATCGCACGACCCACTGACCGCGCCGTAACCTTCATCGCACGAAACGCGAGGTCCGTCGCGGCACGAAGTTCCTGGAGAACTTGTGGGTCATGACCACCCTCGTGCAGATCCCTCAGTGCCTTGGCCTGATGGACCTGCAACAACGCCATAGCGTGTAAGGCAGAGGCAGCTTCCCCACAGGCCTGGTAAGCCTTGCCGGTAAGATCCGACGAGTACTTACAGGCCCGGGAAGGGAGAGACGGCTCCCCCCGCCAGGTGGAGTTAGGGCACAGTTGCATAGCAATAGTTGCATAGTTCCACAGGGGGTATGCGCGTGTAACCCTTCACTGCCCCGCCATCAAGGGTGGTGAGGGAGGAGGACCCACCGACACGGTTTCGGGCAGTAAAAGGTGCTGTCCACGTGCCAGTGAGCTCTTCATGCACCTCCGGGAAGAAAGGCACTGATACCAATCATCCAACCTCGAGGGTTCGGGACACGGTGGAGGATTCCACACGAGCCCGTCCCTGTTGGCGGCCCGGGCATAGCCATCATTTCCGGGTCTGAATCAGGCACAGTTGTCACTCCCGAGGGAGGCAGCTGCGCCGAATCGTCATCCCCAGAAGTGTCAGGCTCACCCTCCGATGCAGCGATCGACATCCGGTCATCCTGGGGAGCTCCGAAGGATACGGATGGTACACACCTCTGGGGCGGTCCACCGCGCTCCCCCGGCAGCTCTACTGGCTGCGGAGTGCAGGAGGGATGAGGGTTCCTAGGGGGTAGGTTCCTCGAAGGAAGCGCGCTCACCGTGATCCTCAGGTCACCAGTGCCGCTGCCTGAAGCAACCCTCTGAGGAGGATTGGAAAAGAGGCAGCGGCACCGGGACTCCGCCCCTTGTCAGGAACTGGAGTCTAGACCGCAACTCCGCGACGGTCATCATCCCACAATGGGTACATGACTCGTCCACAAACGCCACCTCAGCGTGCCTTAAGCCCAAGCACGCGATACAGCTTTGGTGACCATCCCAAGGCGCCAGGCAACGACCGCATCCAGCAGCACACAAGTAGAACGACATCTTTAAAAAGACGCGAACTACTCGTGTAAGCTCTTTCAGGGACTAACTCTCTCAGTGCCGAAGCACGCAGGGGAAAGCCGCTGCAGCACAGACAGGGAATGGGCAGCCTGTCGTGTGCACTCTCTTTGCAGGCGCTGCTCTTACCAGCTGTAAGAACAGCCTTTTAGCGCTCTTAAGCGCACCGTTTCACCAGCTGTGAAAACGGCCTTCACGCTGATACACAGCTTCTTTTTTTGCTCAAACAAAAAAGGCAAAAACGAAAGCAAAGAAGAAAAATCGGCCCCGCTGCTGTGCTGTTCCTCCTGCACCGGACGAGAAGAGCAGTCAGAGAGAGAGTCCGTTCTTCAAACACTCGCTCGTAGAAACCACCGTGTTTGCTCAGTAGTTCGGCTCCGAAGCGAAAAGCTGAAGATGCAACGCACCTGCTGCTCATTATATACCCGCGCTGCGAGGCGAGCAGCTGATGCAGATGATTGCATGCCAATGTGCATTGGCTCGTTTAGTTACACTCGAAGTAGATTGGCCTCTCTGGCGAGATTCCTATTCGTCGGTCTGTCCGATGTACGTCAACGTGACCGACTGAATGGGAACAAGATTAATAGCTATGTAAAATTGACATATGGAACTGCTCATAGATTTGAAATCAAAAGGGGGATTCGACAGGGCTGTCCTATTAGTCCATTACTTTTTTTGTTGGTTGCACAAATTATGGCCATTCATATTAAGAAAGATATTTTTCGTGGCATTAAAATAGAAAAGAACGAAATTAAATGCACACAATTAGCAGATGACACTACCCTTTTCTTAAGAGAATATACTGAAGTTGAAACAGCAATTAAATGCCTGCAATTATTTTCATATGTATCTGGTCTTTCCCTGAATATTAATAAATGTGAGTTTATGGCTCTAGGTTCATGTAACTTTCCAGCAATATGCAATATTCCAGTTAAAGAAGTTGTCAAATATCTGGGCATTAAGATATCTAAAAATAAGGAAGTCAGGAATGAGTTAAATTTTACACCTATCATTCAATCATTTGAAAAGAAACTGAATTCTTGGCTGATGAGAGATATTTCTTTAACTGGCCTTGTATTACTGGTTAAAGCCGAGGGTTTATCTAGGTTGGTTTACGCTGCTCAAGTGCTAGATATAACCCCCTCATTAATTAAAATGATAGATACCAAACTTTTTAAATTTATTTGGAAGAACAAATCACACTATATTAAAAAAAGAAAATATTTGTAGATCAAAAATTGATGGAGGATTGAATGTTTGGATTTTAAGACTTCTAACACAATATTTAAAATAAAATGGATCAAAAATTATTTAAAAAATAAGCAAAGTATGTGGTATACAGTACCGAACTTTATATTTAAAAAAGTAGGTGGTATTGAGTTTATATTGAAATGTGATTATGATATTAATAAAATACCCATTAAACTTGCAAATTTCCACAAACAAGCATTACTTTCATGGACTCTTATGTATAGTCATAATTTTTCCCCCCATAAATGTACCATTTGGAACAACAAATACATAAGGATTAGCAACAAATCAATATTTTTTGAAAATTGGTTTGAAAAGGGAATTATTTGGGTTAAACAGCTGATCAAAAAAGATGGTGTTTTATACAATTATACTGAATTTGTTCATATTCATAACTTTTTAGTTGATCCTATCCAATACGGTTTGGTTTTACAGGCAATTCCCAAGGAAATTTAGAGGCTATTAGAAGTAATAGTAATAATTATTCTTTACAAACAATTGAATAATTTACTTCTTGTATTATGTTGCAGGGTAAAGATTTCACAAGTTTTGGATGTAATAATATTTTCTTACGCTCCCTTCTTCAATCCAAAAGTATACTTGCTGTTACTACTCGCTGGAATTCTATATTTAAAAAATGTCTTGATTGGGGTAAAATTTGGATGACACCTCATAAATATTGCATCACAAATAAAGTGAAAGAAGTTTCATATAAATTTTTTCATCGGGTTTACCCAGTTAAGTCACTTGTGGTACAGCGTTTTAAAGTGAATATGGAGGATAATTGTGTTTTTTGTCAAATTTCCCCTGAGACTATTAATCACTTATTTTGGGAGTATCCTAAGACCCAAAAGTTTTGGAAAGAAGTATTTACTTACAAAAAAAGACTATGATGCTTGTTAACCTTGAAGAAATTGATGTTATGTTAAAATGTTTGTCATTTGATGGTGATAGAAGTATTTTATTTATATTTGATTTAATTATTATAATTGCCCGTTACTATATTCATAAAGTCAAATGGAATGAAAAAATGCCAAATTTTGAAGAATTTAAAATAGATATTAAAATATATTTAGATACAATATCCAAAAGCAAAAACCTGAAAGCAATAAAAACTATAGTTATTTAATAGATACAATTTCATGTAAAATGCCTGTTTTTTATTATTTTTCTTTTTTTTCTTTTATGTTTCTTGTATTACCCCTGACATGCATGGTTATATGTACTCTTGTTTGTAAACTATACTCTGTTCTTGTTAATAATCAATAAAAATAAATAAATAAATAAATAAATAAATAAATAAAAAAAGGGGAAAAAAAGAAAAAAAAAAGGGAATGAGTTATTCAGTGACTTCTTCATCTGTAAATGAAGCTCCTGTCCTGCGGCTCTCGATCGCCCTCTAGCATTAAAAATGTTACTGATCCCAAACTTTTGAACGGTAGTGTATATCGTTACGTATTTAAAATGTTAGTAAAGGGTTTTGAACTTGGTAGTGGTCTGGGTTCAAACATTCAATGCACAAAGTGAAGCATTCACGTGACTGGAAAGAAAGTGAGGCTTTGTTGTTCGTTAATCATGTAATGCGGGGTTAGTTGTAACACACGTGGTTTAAAAACTTCAACACACGCTAGCATGAACAAACTTATTTACTAGTAGCCATATAGACAATATTAAAAAAAATTCAGAAATCTTTGTGAGATATCACTGAACATTTATTTAACATAAAGCAAAAGTTAATTTACTACTTACGCTAAATTTTCATCTATATTTTTGTGTTTATGTAAAATGAGACAAATCTGATATTATTTTAATCTCCAATCTGTTCATTCTTTAATGCTTCAGTAACTATCAGAAGACACTGACCAGGTTTATAATCCAGATTGGGTTCGTTCTGCGTTACAATGTGTCCCGCTATACTATACAGTTTCGATACAACTGGCATAATCAACTTTTATTAATTTCTGCTGAGAAACCATGGAAAAAGATGAATAAAGACTGAGAGGAAGAACCTGAACATCCAGAAAACATTATTTCAAGACATTTACAGCATCTCGTCTATTTATCTCGTCTTCTGTGAGAGTGTTCACTGTCAAACACACAATTATTTACTTATAATAGAAGGTAATCCAAGGCACTCGAATCGAGCGAAAAGTAATGTTAAAAAGCCTTTATTTCATCTTGGCTGTTACTTAAAAACAGGTGATACACACAAGCTGCACACCTATTGCCTTCGTCAGGGTGTGAACAGCAAACACACTGAAAGTTCATCTTGAGCAGCAGTTAATTAGTCTGATAACAATCACCTGGTTATGCTACTTCAGGGAAACAGGAGTGAAAGAATTTAAAGATTACATATCATTCTATATCAAACACTGTATACACCATAATTGAAATGAAAAAGAGAGAAAAACATAAGTATCACAATACTAATGGTGTCACAAATCAAGTAACATTATAATTTTTATTTTTAAAGTCTCCAGACCAGAGCAAAGCATGCTGGGAACTGCCCAGTTTCAGTTCCTTCAACACCAATAATGATGAAGTGAACTTCAGTTTGACGTGTTTAAGTGGATTTACTCCATTAAATCAGGACAGAATGTGCAGTAATTGTTTGCTTTAACTCATTTTAATGAAGTTCATTTAACAAGCAGCAGAAATCATGTTTACAGTGTAGATTAAAAGATGGACAGATTGATGATTCCTGATTGTGATGTGTTTTATCTCCATCAGATTCTCATCGGATCACTCTGGATCTGAACACAGTGAATAAAGACCTCCGTCTGTCTGAGAGCAACACAGTGATTACTGTCACTGACACACCACAGTCGTATCCTGATCATCCAGACAGATTTGATTATTTTCCTCAGGTGTTGTGTAGAGAGAGTGTGTGTGATCTACGCTGTTACTGGGAGATTGAGTGGAGTGGACGTGCTGTGTATATATCAGTGTCATATAAAAGCATCAGCAGGAAGGGACGGGGTGATGAGTGTGAGTTTGGATTTAATGATCAGTCCTGGAGTTTGAGCTGCTTTCCTGACAGATACTCATTCAGTCACAATAAGATAGACACTGATCTCCCTGTAAAGCCCATCATCAGGAGAACAGGAGTGTATGGAGTGAATCACTATAGAACAGGAGTGTATGTGGATCACAGTGCAGGAACTCTGTCCTTCTACAGCGTCTCTGGAGACACAATGATCCTCATCCACACAGTCCAGACCACATTCACTCAACCGCTCTATCCTGGGTTTAGTTTTTATTATCCTGGATCATCAGTGAAACTGTTGTAGAGTCTCTTCATGACATTAACACTGAAATATCAGGACACAATAAATGTGTGTTAATGACTCAGAGTCACATGATGAAGTAAATGTTGAAATATTGTAATAAATGTTGAACTCATGTATATTGTGTCATGTGGTGTCATTATGAGGAGCAGGAGTGACACTTACAGATTTATATCCACTAACCCACTGAAAAATAACATCAACAATCAATTCATCAATTTAATCATTCAAACACAAATGGACATTTTTACACGTATCAATAAATACACACATTTAAAACTGTTTATTTGATTCATGTTTTAAACGTACATTAATAAATCATTTTAAATCTCTTTTTAAAAGCATTGGCCAATTGCGTTTCTTTATCCGTTTGTCAGTCGAGTTAAAAACACCATTGGTCAGGACACACGTGGAGCAACCAATCAGCTTTCACCTCAGTGTGAAGAGCCAATCCTCTATCACTGTGAATGTAACACGCGCTGTCATTGGACAGTGAGAACAACTATTCATCAGAGCCGGTGTGATGAAATATTCGGTGTCTGAGCGCCACTGAACATGTTAGTGGACTGTCCTTGGATCACAGAACTGTTTTCTGTCACCTGATTGTGTTTCCGCGTCAAATGAATTTATGATTCTTCTTTATTAATAACTGTTTATGAATCTCAATAGTCTGTAGGTCACATTGAGTCGCGACAGATAATTTAGTAGCGTTTACAGACACTGCTGGTCTATCGTTAGGAAATGAGCCAACAGACATCGAGTTTGTTTGTTTTAGCTGTTTTGATTTTCTTTTAATTAGTTTGAGAAGATAACTTGTATAAATGTATCTGTGGTGGCATAATAAAAGCTTCAGTTGTGATTATTGTGTCATTCCCTATTGTAATGAAGGGTCAACAGAGTGCGGATCCATTTGCAGCTTTTTATTAAAACACAGCAGTGTTTACAAACAAGGGCAAAGCAGTATCGTAAACAGGGACAGGCAGGGGTCGAGGCTGGCAGCAGAGAATCAGAGTCGGGTCACAGGCAGAGATCAAGACAGGCGGCAAACAAACACAGTCCAGGGCACAGGCAGAGATCGGGGTAGGCAGCAAAGGTTCAGCAGAGAGTAACAGTCCAAGAAACAACGAGATAACAGTCCAGGGAATAACGCTCAGAAATGACCACCGTAGCAAATCAAGACTTCGCGATGTATGAATGCAAGTGTGTGTGTTATATAGGGTGTGTGTGATGCCGTGCAGGTGTGTGTGCAATCAGTCCCAGGAATGAGGGCCTATGGGTAATGGAGTCCGAATGAGATTCAGTATTCCGGTGATGGCTCCCTCCGGCGGTCCGGAGGATGAGACGAGGGAGCCACATTCATGACAGAGCCCCCACCCTGCGAGCGGCTCCAGATGCGAGGAGGCGGACGCCGGGGTCTACCACGTGGTCGAGGGGCCGGCCTCTCCGGGTGCGTCCGATGGAATTCCTCCATGAGTGTGGGGTCTAGGATATCATCCCGGTTGACCCAGGATCGCTCCTCCGGTCCGTACCCCTCCCAGTCGACCAGGTATTGTAGTCTCTGACCCCGACGCCTGGAATCGAGCAGTTCCCGAACTTGGTAAGCCTCCTCGCCCTCAATTACCAGCGGTGGGGGATGACGGCCCTCGGCTCCCTCTGGTTCTCCTCTCGGACCCCCGGAGGGTTTCAGCAGCGAAACATGGAAAGTGGGAGAAACATGATAGTTAGCAGGTAAACTTAACCGAAAAGAGACAGGAGTGATCTGTTTAACAATTTGGAAAGGCCCTACAAACCTGGGACTGAGTTTCTTGGATGGAAGTCTTAGTCGGAGGTCTCTCGTGGAGAGCCAGACCCATTGACCCACGGTGTACTGGGGATTGGGACGCCGGTGTCGATTGGCCTGTACCTCCTGTCGCCGAACTGCCCGTTGTAGGTGGCGATGAGCCAAGTTCCAAGTCTCCTCGCTCCTTTGTAACCATTCGTTGACAGAGGGTAGGTCAGAGGGTTCACCAGACCACGGGAACATTGGTGGTTGAAATCCTAAGACACATTGGAAGGGAGTGATACCCGTGGCCGGTTTTCTCAGAGAATTCTGGGCATACTCCGCCCACATCAAATACCGACTCCATTCAGACTGGTTCTGCTGACAGTAGGTGCGGAGGAACCGTGTGATCTCCTGGTTTAGCCGTTCTGTCTGGCCATTAGATTCTGGGTGGTAGCCCGATGTCAGGCTGATATTGACGTTCAGTTGTTTAAAGAACGCTGCCCACACACGAGAGGTAAATTGTGGTCCCCTGTCTGACACGATATCCTCAGGCAGCCCATAGAACCTGAACACGAAGTTGCATAGTAGTTCCGCAGTCTCGAAGGCAGTGGGAAGTTTAGGAAGGGGAATGAGGCGGCAGGCTTTGGAGAATCTGTCAACAACCGTGAGTATGGTGGTGTTGCCCTGTGACAGTGGTAGATCAGTTACAAAGTCTATGGCTATGTGTGACCAGGGACGTTGTGGAATGGGTAGTGGCTGAAGCAGGCCAGCGGGAGATTGATGTGGTGTCTTGGATGTCTGACAAGCGGTGCAGTGGTGAATGAACTGGGTGACGTCACGGAGCATGGTGTCCCACCAGAACCGGTTTTGCAAGAGGTGGTGAGTGGCGGTAATTCCTGGGTGTCCAGAGCTGGGCAAATCGTGAACATGATGCAGGAGCCTCTCTCTCAGAGCAACTGGTACGAACAGACGGTTAGGGGGACATGTAGCTGGAGGAGCAGACTGTTCGTTGGCCTGTGTGATCTCGGATATTACATCCCACTGGACGGGTGCGAGAAGCAGAGTGTCAGGAATGATATGTTCTGCGTGTTCAGTACGTTCTAGGTGTTCAACTTGCCGGGATAGTGCGTCGGCTTTCGTGTTCTTGGACCCAGGTCTGTATGTCACCTTGAACTGGAAGCGAGTAAAGAACATTGCCCACCGAGCCTGGCGAGGGTTAAGCCGTTTGGCTGAGCGGAGGTACTCTAGATTTTTATGGTCCGTGAGTACCGTGAATGGATGTTGGGCTCCCTCCAACCAATGACGCCATTCTTCCAGCGCCGCCTTCATTGCCAGCAATTCACGATCTCCCACATCATAATTACGTTCAGCCGCGGATAACTTTCTGGAGTAAAAAGCACAAGGAAACATTTTCTCTGTGGTACCTTGGCGTTGGGAAAGAATGGCACCAATGCCCATGTTGGAGGCATCAACCTCGACGATGAAGGGCCTTTCAGGATCAGGATGACGGAGTATGGGAGCTGTAGTGAACCGTTCCTTCAATCCTTTAAAAGCCGCCTCTGCCTCTGGGGACCAGTGCAGCCGAGATATGTGACGCTTAGTCATGGAAGTTAAAGGGGCTGCAACACTGCTGAAGCCTCGTATAAACCGCCTGTAGAAATTAGCGAAGCCCAGGAATCTCTGTAGTTCCTTTAGCGTGCGTGGTTTCGGCCAGTCCAGTACGGCTTTCACCTTCGTGTCATCCATTGCGATGCCGTCTTGACTGATAACATACCCCAGGAAGGAGGTTGAAGTCTGGTGGAACTCACACTTCTCTGCTTTTGTGTATAACTGGTGTTGGATGAGTCTTTGTAGCACGGCCCGAACATGTTGTATGTGTTCCTCCAGTGTATTGGAATATATGAGGATGTCGTCGATGTAGACGATAACCCAACGGTTCAACATGTCTCTGAACACATCATTAATGTAGGATTGGAAGACGGATGGACTGTTGGAGAGCCCGAACGGCATAACAAGGGTCTCATAGTGACCGGTGGTTGTGGAGAATGCCGTCTTCCATTCGTCCCCCTCACGTATCCGAATGAGGTTGTAGGCACAGCGGAGGTAGAGTTTCGTGAAGTATCTGGCTTGTCTTAGTTGCTCCAGAGCGGCAGGTACTAATCGTAATGGGTAGCGAAACTTGACTGTGATCTCGTTCAGACCTCGATAGTCAATGCAGGGTCTCAGACCTCAATCCTTTTTTTTAACAAAGAAGAACCCTGATGATGCAGGGGACGTGGATGGTCGAATAAAACCTTTGGCTAGTTCCTCCTCAATGTAAGCTTTCATGGCCGCGGATTCTGGTTGTGACAGGGGAAAAATTCTGCCTTTAGGAGGCGAGTCTATAGCGCAGTCTCCAGGTCGGTGAGGTGGTAATTCTGTAGCTTTTTGTTTGCTAAAGGCTATGGCCAGGTCTGTGTACTCAGCTGGGATGTCAAGCTGTCCAGGGACGGTTTCCTGTATTTCCACAGAGCGAATGGGTAAAGGAGTGACGTGTTTTAAACAGTTTTGGTGGCAAAGAGTGTCCCACTGCAGGATTTGACCCTCCTTCCAGGAGATATGTGGGTTATGGATACGAAGCCACGGTATACCAAGGATGATGCGGTTGTTAGGTGAGTGGATGACGTAGAAGCGGATGGGTTCTTGATGAAGGATTCCTACTTGGAGTTTAAGTTCGTCGGTGATATGAGCGATCTTTCCTCCTCCAATGGGTTTCCCGTCTAGCTGTTAAGGGAAAGTGGCAGTCAGTTAAGGGGATATGGTGATCTTTAATGAACATGTCAGACATGAAGTTTCCCGCAGCTCCAGAATCCAGCAGGGCGTGAGTGAGTATGTTCCGTTCATGAAAGGTGATCTGGACAGGAATTTTGAGGCAGTTAGATGCGTAATCAGAGGGAAGAGGAGAACTCACCGCCCGGGAGCTGGTTGACGTGGGTCGAACTGGACAGTTAGCCTTGACGTGGCCAGCCTGGCCGCAGTATAGACAGAGATGCATCTGCCGTCTCCTCTCTCTCTCCTCCGGCAGAAGTGGAGTGTATCCAATTTGCATGGCCTCAGGGGCAATGTTGGTTGTGCGGGGAATCCGTGCAGGACGCCTGGTATGAAGGAGGTTATCAATGTGAATAGCAAGTTCGATAAACGTGTTTAGTGAGCTTCCCTCATCGCGGCAAGCGAGTTCTGCTTGTAATTCCAGCGATAACCCTCGACGAAACAGCAGTTTCAGTGTATCCTCCACCCAGTTAGTTTGAGCTGCTAGAGTGCGGAATTGCAGGGCATATTCAGAGGCTGTTTTACCTTGCGTGAGAGAGATTAACTGGTCACCCGGGCTCTGGCCGCCTGCAGGATGTTCGAACACCTCTCAGAATTGTTTCAGAAACTCAGTGAAAGTGGGAAATACTGAGCTGTCATTCCTCCAAACAGCAGTAGCCCAGTCCAAAGCCTTACCCGTCAGTAACGAGCAGACAAATGATATTCTACTCGTCTCGGTGGTATACAGAGAGGGCTGTTGGTTAACATACAGGGAGCACTGTAGCAGAAAGCCCTTACATTTGGGCGGGGTACCGTCAAACTTCTCAGGAAGGGCCAGGCGGGGATTGACAGCAGGAGGAGACGGGAAGGTTGGTGTGGCAGATGCCATGGGAGGCGGCGTGGCGACCTCGGTGGGGTTGAGCCGTAGGCCCTGCAGTGTCTTTACTAATTCCTCCGTTAATGAAGTTAGTCGACTCAGCTGATGGTGATGCATCGCTAGCTGGTTGGCTTGAGCTGAGAGCTCGGAGGAAATCTGTATTAGAGCTGCTGGATCACCGGGTGGCGAAGTCTTCTGTAATGAGGGGTCAACAGAGTGCGGATCCATTTGCAGCTTTTTATTAAAACACAGCAGTGTTTACAAACAAGGGCAAAGCAGTACCATAAACAGGGACAGGCAGGGGTCGAGGCTGGCAGCAGAGAATCAGAGTCGGGTCACAGGCAGAGATCAAGACAGGCGGCAAACAAACACAGTCCAGGGCACAGGCAGAGATCGGGGTAGGCAGCAAAGGTTCAGCAGAGAGTAACAGTCCAAGAAACAACGAGATAACAGTCCAGGGAATAACGCTCAGAAATGACCACCGTAGCAAATCAAGACTTCGCGATGTATGAATGCAAGTGTGTGTGTTATATAGGGTGTGTGTGATGCCGTGCAGGTGTGTGTGCAATCAGTCCCAGGAATGAGGGCCTATGGGTAATGGAGTCCGAATGAGATTCAGTATTCCGGTGATGGCTCCCTCCGGCGGTCCGGAGGATGAGACGAGGGAGCCACATTCATGACACCTATTGCTTTCTCAGATCGCCTGCATAACTTTAACCAGACATTATTATTTTAAAACACACTGAGGGTAATAAGGTTTATGTTCCCTTTGTTTTTGACTTGTATGAATTAATGTAAACCTTCTTTATCCTTTTCTGCAAAACACACAATGCTCTCTATATGAACAGAAACATGATGAGACAGTGATATTAGCTTCCCTGCAGCACTTTCACAAGGTTTTATTTTAATGCGCTTTCCACAACAATTAAAATGTTAAAACTGAATTACAAGTGGTTAAATTGATCAGCTACAAAACTAAAAGTTACTAATGCAGGTTTTATTTAAAAATATTTATATGGAGAAGACACTTGGCAAAAGTGTGAGGAATATTATTGTTATGTGGATAATCAGACATATATACATACTAGTGATGCGCGGGTCGGCTTTTTTTCCAACCCGCGGGTCCCGCTTTTATGAAATTATTTGGCCCGCCCCAGCCCGCCCCGCACCACTGTATCCATTTTTACAACCCGCCCCGCCCCGCACCCGCAGCCATTAAATATACATACTAGTAAGGTGACCACCCGTTCCGCATTTCGCGGGACAGTCCCGAAATTGGGAGCTTTGTTCCGCGTCCCGCAAGACTTAAGTAGTGTCCAGCATTTCATTTACGTCTGTAGTTTTTTTTTTTTTTTTTTTTTATCCCTGAAATTACAACACAACAGTAAGAAATATAATAAAAACTATGACTGGCAGGCATTTAAAAATCTGTTTGTGCAGCCGTCATATTCTAGCTGTGAAAATAACTAACCAATGCAATCATAGAGAGAGTGGACATAAACTCAGTTTACTCAGTAAACAACCAGGATTTATCTCACATAGCCTACTAGATAAGAACCTCAGGAGCTGCTCAAAGCTGCCTAAATCGATGATTTAAAGCATGTAATCATCCATTCTGATGGCAAATATTTCCAACGAACGGCAGCGATCAAGCGCCACACACGGAAATGGTCGAGCACCTACGGAAAAACGAGATGTTCTCCATTTGTTTTAACCAATACAAAATTGCGACGTTCAGACACGACTTTCTTCTCACGTTTATAGTTCATTTAATGCGGGTTATATGGCGTTGTTATAATGAAAAATGTTGAGAGCGCATTATTGTATCACGAGAGCGCATCAAATGCACGAGCGATCTCCGCTCACAGGCGGATTAACTGGACGCGCCCGTGCTCTCTCTCAGGTATTACATCTGCGCGCTCAAAATTTGTCATCCTGCATGTGTAGCCGTGAATCTAGAATTTTCTGTTGTATTTAATGTTCTGTTGTATTTAACATAAAATTCTGTTGAATTTAATGTTGCCATAAGAGCAACATTGTAGTGTGGGCACCCAACGGCAGAAACATTAATCGGCGCGTATGCCAAGTTTGCCAACAAGTGTAAATCACTATTTACATTTTAATTCACAAATGTATCTGTCTCACGTGGTGTCTCGCATTGTCCAGCAAAATCACATCTACTGTCCTGCAACAGATCAATAGCCAGGTGGTCACCCTACATACTAGGCATTGTAATATAAATGAAAACAGCCTTTATTTCAGCCTGAAAGTGCTTGGAAACATCGCCCTGTAAACAGGCAACAACACACGATTATGAATATGAACCATAAATCAGGTCATATTAATAACAAGATAATGATAAACATTTTCAACATTTACAAAGCAGCGTCTGTATTCATCTAACAGGCTTAATAATTTTTTATTTCAAATTTGTATTGGCCAACAGTTTACAGCTACATAACCACTGCACTTTTGTTTTATTTAACACACGGAAAATATGTCTTGACATGCTGGAAGTGCTCATTTTGTGGCTCTCGTGTTTGTATATTTTTTCACACGAGTTGCACTTCACGTACTGTCTCGATTGTCTCTTGCTGCAGCTATTTCTGAGAACCGGTCCCAAACATTAGATTTAGCAGCCTGAATTTTTTTCTTTTAATTATGTAAATTCCCGACCTCAATTTCTCCCACACCTCGTCTTCCATCTGCACATTTATTTCTCCGTTTTTGTTGTCGTGGCTGGCGCCGGGAGCTGCTTGGTGCGCCGCTTTCATGACGTGACGCCAAAGGTTTGGGGACATCACGCAAGTTATGTTGCTACGGCCTTCGTATTGTAACCTTATCAAAGAACCTAATAAAATATGAAAATCGTTATTCCCAAATATTTAATATAGGCTATAGGGAATTGCACGCAACAAACATGGATTTATTTATTTATTTTGTTTTTAATGACCCGCCCCAACCCGCCCCGCAAATAAAGTGACAATTTCTTTACCCGCCCCAACCCGACCCGCGGGTTACCCGCGGGGTCCGCGGGTTATGTGACGACCCGCGCATCACTAATACATACTACTGTGATTGTTCTGTCATTTAATTGCTTGCTCAGTTGGAAAATGATAAATCCTAAAGTGAAGTGCTATTTTTTTCATATTATTAAGAAACATTCTCGATCTTTTTTCCCACAAAATTATGCATTTAATTGACAAAACATTATAATGTGGAAAAAACATGAAGGACTGTGAATCAGGATTCAGTTTAACACAGTGTTGATATGAAACTATATATGAAACTAAATGATCAAACCTGCAGTATATTCACAATGAAATGTATAAGTTCTTAAATTAGCTGGTAAAATAATAGACCATGTAGTAATTTGCATATCTGTAATAAAGTATAATAATCTGTAATAAAGATGAAAGTAAATAATGAGAGTAGTTTCTCAAACGAGGGGAAGTCATGACATATTTAATTAGCAAAAACACTTGTATTTAAACACACATTAACACACTTTATGTCATGATCACCGTCTGTTCCTGTCAGTTCCCGGACTACATCTCCCATCATCCTCTCTGCCACTCACCTGCACACACTTAACACTAATCACTAATCACCACACCCAGCTGCAGCTCATTACCAGGACAATAAAAGACTCTTACACACATCACCTCACTGCTAGGTCTTGTTTTCCCAGTGTAACATTTCCAAGCGTTTGTCCTGTTTATCCTGTCTGTTCCGGTCCCTGTTTCTGATCCCTGTCTGGTTCTCCTGTCCTGTGATTGATAGCTGCCTGCCTTTTGACCACTGCCTGTTCTCTGACTACGATCCTGCCTGTCTCTGATGTTCCTGTTTACCCCGTTTGACCATGCCTGTACGACCACGCTCAACATTTAATAAAGCTTCGCATGTGGATCTTACTGTGGAGTCCCGCCTTCGTTACACTTTACACAGAGTCTTGTGATCCCAATGAAAGTTTGGTCTGATCATGTGATCCCAGTGATTCCAGCCTTTGCTACTGACACATTCAATCTGAAATATATCATAAAATGACATTACAACAAACCTGTGTTATTAAAATTAATACACTTGTGTTCAAAACAAAATGTAAAATAAAAGTGTCTGCTTTGTCTGGTGTAGAGGGATATTTATTGGCAAAAGATTGAAAGAATATTGGCTATAGATATTTGGATAATAAATAAACTAAATTTAAAGTACATTAACATGTTTTCTTGCATGTGTCCATTTTTTGAAACACAACATAACACATTATAGCTTATATATAAAATCTTGTGCATCAATAACAGTTAGAATATACGCTTGACTTTGTTTAACGCTGAAACATAGGCTAATTATCTTAAATGTAAGCCGAAAATCTCAGACACTGAATATTTCAGAACACCGGTGTTACAATATATTCAGTTTTTCTGAAATATTCTGTTCCACTGGGTGGCGCTTACACGAATATTCATGAGATCCTCCTCTTGTGGGCGTGTCCTTGAGAGAACGCGCAAGCAAATGGAACTGAAAATATTAGTACACGCTCCTCAAATCGCATCGGTTTAATGGATTATTTCGAAAAGGTAATAAAATATTCCTTTGGAATATAAACCTTTGGAGCTTTGTTTTGATGACAGTCTTCATGCCAGCAGCTACTTAAATAATGTTATTTTTGTTTAAAATATTATAATAATGATAGGAAATTATAATTCAGTTTTGTTTTATTTAAAGTTTGACAAGGCAGGATATTGCAGCACAAAACCATGAAATGTGTCAAACATAACACATACTCAAACAACCGTATGTACCTGATTTTAAACAATTTCAAAAGCAGTCACATAAAATAATTCTGGTAATAATATAATTTATTTCTGTGAGGTAATACAGCACTAATGCACTGAAAAAACAGACAGCTACTTTACAAGATGACATTATACTTGTTTTGTCACCAATGTCATAATATGGTTCTGTTTTGCTCTTGTGATGTTTCCACATTATTCTCATCATCTTGTAAAGTCACTGTCTGTTTCAGGCTGGATGTGAGAGCTGAAGTCTTGGATAGCTCTGGCAGTGTGTGATCCGGACATAATGAAGGCTGTTCCCGAGTGCCAAGACCCTGTTTTAATATTTACTTCAGAACCTCACATTCAGCATTGCTTCTTTTCACACATTGTTTTGAATTTTTATATGTCTTTTCAGTTTGAGATATATTTATAGAGTAATTACGTCTGTACTTGTTATAACATTTAATCTAATTAATATTTACTACAAGTGGATTTAAAGATGCCCAGGGTCTCTGATCACCTGTGCGAACGTGCCTTAGTCCTGCTGCAGGAGACAAGAGGACTGCAGATGAGAACAGAGCAATAAACTGCAATGTCTGTAATGTGAGATGTCTGAGACAGTGCTACAGGGAGACAGAAGGACAGCTGATTGTCCTTCCAGTGCCAAACCACATGTGCCCATAAGTCCCCCCAGACATGTTTGAGAATGTGAAATGCCTTGATGGAAGAGTGGAGTAACATCTCACAGCAAGAGCTGCAAATCCAGTGCTGTCCATGAGGATGAGATGCTCCTCTGTAAAGCAGCTGGTGCCACACCAGACTTTCAGATGTTCATCAAACGTCTGTGAAATTTGTTCAGTTTATGTCTCAGTTGTTGAATCTTTTTGTTTGTACAAATATTTACATGTTAAGAAATTTGCTGGAAAAACAGCTGAAAGTGAAAAACTCAATGTGCACCAATATTGATTGAATAATAATCAAGAAAATAAGGTTGACACTGAACATTCACACCAGTCTATAGCTTATTTTTATTAGGACACAGATACATTTGTAGAGGTTTATTTCCAGTTGTCAACACTATGCAGTAGCCTGTAGTCACAGAATGACAACGAAGAAAGCATGATCAAACTATTCAAAAACTTTCTAAATCCTCAAATAAAAATAACAAAAACACATCAGTGTAAAACAAGGTTATTGGCTCATGTTTGCTCTGCTGTATCCTTACGTTAACTGTTCATCTGAATGCCTGTCCTCAATCAGGCAAAATAGCTCAGACGATTTATCATATATTACACAAACTATGCATTGTTTTGAACATGTGAACTGTTGACTAACATTAAATATTTGATTACCTTTTTGAAATTTGAGGAGCGTGTACTAATATTTTCAGTTCCATTCGCTTGCGCGTTCTCTCAAGGACACGCCCACAAGAGGAGGATCTCATGAATATTCACGTCAGCGCCACCCAGTGGAACAGAATATTTCAGAAAAACTGAATATATTGTAACACCGGTGTTCTGAAATATTCAGTGTCTGAGATTGACGGTGACACTGGGCGGAGCTTATATGAATATTCACGAGTTTCCTGTTTTGTGTTGAAGCGACTCTGAAAATGTTAAGACCCCGGTATACTTCAAACGAAGTTCTTTTTGTTCTTCGTTTAGGGGTAAAATGAAGTTGGAAATGCGTGAGCAGCGATATACTGTAAACGAACATCTGACGCCGCCCACACTGCTGAGAGTGACGGTTAGATGAGTATGTAGATATGTGCTGTACACTTTCTGCTCAGTAACAAAATAAACACAACAAAAATGAGAAAACAGTAAGCATTTATTATAGAAAAAACAGAATCTCATGAATATTCATGTAAGCCCAGCAACAGTGTCTCCGTAAATCTCTGACACTGAATATTTCAGAACACACCGTTACATATGAGAGTTGAGACACTCTGGCTGAAAGAGTCTGAAACCGTCTACTTCTCTACTATATAGTAGGGGGAAAGCAGCAGGCGAGAGAATAAGTGTGTCAGAAACCGCAGTAATCATAAATAAGTAGTCGAGAAGTTCCCGGATGATCTACTGCTTCCGCCCAGATTCTGAAGTGTTCCTCGATGGACACTCTTCTATCCCAGGAGGCCACGGGAGAGGATACGTCATAATCGAACACGGAGGAGATTTCAAATGTGAGTATTGAAAACTAAAAGCACGGTATATTTCAAAAAGTTCACTGAATAACATTCACTTCTTTTAAAAGTTTATAAATAAAATGTATATAATTAAACTTCTAAAGCAGTATTAAACATTTATTTTTAAAACAAACACATTTTTTTTAGAGAGTAGGGGAAAAAGCAGTCCTTAATGCAAATAGAAGAATCCAATGAAGTCTAAAAATCTCTCCCTCTATCTAAGCAACCATGCTGTGAAACCTGAGAAAATACTGTTTTCTCAAAGCAGCGGGAGTTGGGACAGAGTGCTGTTTACAGAGTCATCTCCCAGGAAAAGTCTGAACGAATACAATTCCTACAAATGGATAATTGTCTCTTCAACATATATTTTTAAATACTTTATTCTAAGGACGCCCGATGCCTTTTGGGTGCGTAAAACGCCCACACACACATTTATTCGCGCACCCCGCTATAAGATCGCTGTAACCCTCTGTAGGATGTGACAGATCATTCAGATGGTGTTTTATTCTATTTAAAATTATAAGCTGAATTAATCCAATAGTCTAATGTTGCCCTCTCACGTTCTTATAGTTTTTAGTCAAATTAAAATGTCCGTTAGCATTTTGAGACAACAGCTCTGAAAAACAGATTGCTCTGTAATGTTTACGGTTGATGTCTTACACAAACTAATTTGTGACACCCACAGTCACGCACATTTAAAAGTTTGTTTAAATAACATCTTGTCTGTGGGAATACCACCTTCACATATGGGAAATCCTTTACAAAAGCATCTTCTGTTGTCTTTCGGGCGCACTCAGACATTTGGAGAGATAAGCTGGCCTTTTCACCCTTCTGCTGTGAAAAAATGGAAAAAACATCTGGTTTTTCAGATGCTATATATAGAGCTCTGGCGCCATCTTTTGGTCATTGATGAAAATGGTATTCTCTTTAGATTTAATATGGAGTACTAAAATTATTTAACTACAAAAAGAAAAAGATAATTATTTAACTACAAAAAGAAAAAGATAATTATTTAACTACAAAAGAAAAAAGAAAAATGAATTCTGTATGATAAAACAAGCAGTATATTTTCTGTTTAAATCTGTTTATATATATAATTACACACGCACACGCACATCCTCTTATACACACACACACACACATATATATATATATATATATATATATATATATATATCACATAAAGTCATTATCTGGTGACTTAATCTGTTCAGCACATGGTAACCCCCAACATGGAAAAATAAAAACAAGACGCCATCCCTATGCTGCGAGGGTGTGTATATAAGTTTGGGCTCTATCAAATCTCTGCGAGTTTAACTAAATTGCAACTGCTTTTCTCCAGTCTCCGAAAAAGATGTCTTCGAATGGTGAGTTTCTTTTTAATATTTAAGCTGTGGTTTTTAAAATACACGTGTTTTAGTAAGGATGGAGGTATTTCATTGAAAAGAGGAAAAAGTTTCTATCATTAAATGTTTCTAGCACCAGCTGACATTAGCCTATATGAAAGATTGTTTTTCTACGATCTACATTTGCGTTATTGTTCATTATTTTGTTAGTTACGTTGTTTTCATAACTGGCGAAAGCTTTATTCATCTTTTTGTTGCATGTATGACTTCTGTTTTATGCATTGATATTATGCTTTGGGCTTATGTTCGGTTGTTGTTGGCTCACCAAGATGGCGTCATAACGCAGCGACCATGCTGACGTAATCGGTATGAGACAAATGTAGTTTTTTAACTTGTAGCTTCTCATACGTGCTAAACAACGATTGATTTTACACATGTGGAAAAAAGTTTTTATTGCGTCGTTTAAAATGCTGATTTTATTATTAAAAAGTTATAATGTATGAATGCTTTTGTTTAGATATTATGATGATGCATCTCTACACGTTGTCCACGAGATGGAGACAAAGAGACGCTTTTGATACAGTGTTTTATTGGAAATAATTTCTGGTTTAATTAATGTTTTAATTGAGGAACGTGCTGCTTTTTGTTGTTGTTGTTTATTCACTGATTTATTATTTGTAATGTCTCAATATGAATCTTATTATTTGTGTAAATTCATAACAGGTTTTTTATATATATATTTAATAGGATCTAATGTTGAACAGGATGCATTCACTGCCATAAATCTCTGTAAGTGCATATCTTATTTATTTTATTTATTTATTGTTATTTATTTATACAAATTCAATTTACCAATTTGTTATTTGTTTAAAGTAACGGGAACCCCGGATGACGTACATGTCTCAGACGCTGGTAATTATTCTTTGTTTTTGTAATAATAATATTATAATGTTAATGTAAAATATTAATCATATTTATCTTTTATAGAAATTGCACTTCTAGTGACACAACCAGGGTTTATTGATCTGACGCAGGATTTTGAAGAACATGATCCTAGCGCCGGTGATGGTGATAGGATAACAGACGCCCTGCCTACTTACGCAGCAGCGAGATCTCCGGCTGAACAAATCAGTACTGCTGAACTGGTAGACCTCACGTCAGATTCAGACGATGAGTCTGAGGTGTGTCAATGTAGCTCCCAAGAAACGGAAAAACATAGATGAATCTACACCACACCAAATTGTATTATTTTACGGTAGGAGTGTTTTTTATAGATTTTTTTTACGATATTCAACGCATTACCTTAGATATAGAAAGTATTTATTTATTTATTTATTATTTTATACAGATAGAGGCATCGGATGTGCTGAACAAATAATCGGCCTCAAATCGGATTCTGACATAGAGTCGTTGAACCTCAGAGGAAGCGCAAAAACATAAGAAGATCTATTTCACACCAAACCCCACAAGGTAAGACTATCTTATTTTCAGATTTACAGTTATCGACATATTCCACAGCATAACGATCATTAATGTGGAAAATCTGTTTTTAATGTTTTTTAAAAATATTTTATACAGATAGAGGCATCGGCTGTGCTGAACAAATAATCGGCCTCAAATCGGATTCTGACATAGAATCTGACGTTTCCGTCGTTGAACCTCAGAGGAAGCGGAAAAACATAAGAGGATCTAATTCACACCAAACTCCACAAGGCAAGACTATCTTATTTTCAGATTTACAGTTATCAACATATTTCACAGCATAACGATCATTAATGTGGAAAATCTGTTTTAATGTTTTAAAAATGTTCTATACAGATAGAAGCATCAGGAGCGCTGATGATATTTTAACATGGACGGAATCACAGATCGTTGAATGGGATCGTTCGTCATGGACCAGTGATCGATACGACGAGGCTACAGTGAGAGCCAGACAGACACCGTATCCTTTTTACATTGCTACGAAGAAAGAAGACAAAGATGACGAAGAAGAAGAAGAAGTGCGGGAGACAGAGGGCAGAAATGATGAGCAGTATGATGTTCGGACTCTGGATCGTGAAATCATTAAAAGATTAGATGATGAGGCCATAGCGAGACGTAACATCACAACTACCATTAATAGGCGTTTTGATGAACTTAATAGCAGATTGGATGACATTAATATCAGATTGGACGGTCACTTCAAAGAGAATCAAAACAGAATCGCCTCTGAATTTTTAGCGATTCATAACAAATTGGATTACCATTTTCAAATAAATTGTGACAGAATAGCTGCAGAGTTTTTTGAAGTGCATAACAGATTGAAGCCGTTTAATGCATTGGTTCATGAAATATTAGATCGCATATATCAGCTGAATCAGTCATTAGAAGATTCTCTCCATAGATTGCAGACACACATCGAAGAGAATCATGAGCGTATCCTTAGAGAATTAAATGATCAGTTGAGAGAAAGACAATTAACCGTTAGTCTTCTCAGCGCCATGGTTACCTGTGTGCATCCAAGTTAGAAATGTATAATGGATTATGTATTAGTTACATCTGATTGTAGTACCTTTTTCAGAACAGAAATGTCATCATTTTTCTGATTGTTGTATCTTTTATTTGTGTTTTTTCTTTATTTTGTTTATTGCATATTATGTTTTAGCTTTTGACCTAAAAATAAAAGATTAAAATGAATGCTGAGAAACCTTTTTCCACAGCTGAAGCACCCAACTGTCAACCAGACCAAACTCTCTCAGACTTGTTACAGAGTATGCTTGAAATACAAAATGCAAATCCGCATCTCTTGTGTGAAAGATTACAACAATTGATAAATTTGTTTCCAGATTTTGTAGAAACAACTTTTAATGATGTACCATTACAGCAAACTTTAATTTGGAACATTTGCAATCTTCTATTGACCAGATTCCTGTTATTAATTTGTCCGTAAGATTACAGAAATTATTAAACACATGTAACATACGATTAGCACAAGATGGTGGAGCTTTAAATAATAGTCACGGGTCAACAGGTATTGCATCTACTGTCACGGCTCAGCCTACAGTTCCGTTGCGAACGTCAACCAGCAATGCAGCACCCCCTGAACCCCCTACAGGTAGGTCACGACTAACACAGCCAGACATTGATACTTTGATTCGTGAAGGCGGTGAAGTAAATGGTTACCGTACATTACCGAGACCCCGTTTCAATAGCGTACAATTGCGAAGACCGCTGAATCTGAGAGTGATTAACTCCACAGATTTAGCATCGTACCACATTTTTTTACACAACGCTTTTAGCGAAATAGTGGAATTTGCTAGAGACATTGGCGGTGACGCTAGCGTAATCAATATGGCCCTTACGGGGGCTTCTCTGTTGTCGCCCATTCAAACCATTTTAACAGATCAGAATAATTATGATATCAATCTATTTACCGATCAAATCAAGAGAGTTTTACAAAGTAATGAACAGATATTGATGGACGATGCACTCACGGTCGAAGTTGATGTAGCCATGAACAGACGAGGAGGCGGTCGTCATCATAAACTTACAGATTTAGCACTTGATCAGGTCATCAAACGTAAAAAGATGTCGTTATTCTGCCCCACGAATATATCAAATAAATTGTGCTTCTCTATCTGTCTTGCGTATTTCCTAAATCCGCAATCGTCCGAGAATGAGTTAGAAAGACTGGGCACATCCATCCAAAATGACGCAGGCTTCTCAATTCAAGACAAAATTGGTTTGGGTGATTTAAATGCCTTTGAAAGTATTTTTTTTTTTTTTTTTACAGGACGAATGCCGGTGCATTAGAAACAAAATTCACAGTGAGCCTCACCCTAAAACGGTATATCTCTATTTGTACGACGATCATTACTATAGAATTCTGGATTTGACCGCATTCATCGGCACATCCTATGTATGCCAATTTTGTTTCAAAGGCTACTCAAGCCCTAGAAATCATCAAGGCAAGCACGTCTGCAACGTATGTTTTGATGCTGATTGTTACAAACATCTTGAAAGAACCATGCATTGCCCCGATTGTCTGCGATTTTGTAAGTCGAGTTACTGTTACAACGCCCATAAAAAAACACACCCTGTATGAGAAAAAGCACCGTGCAATGCTATAAAATATTGCAAACTGTGTAACAAACGATACAACGTCATAGGTCATGGTAAGGGTGATCAACACAAATGTAGTCCCAACTGTTGCTGTCATTGCGGCGAAGATCTGCAGGATCATGGGCTACACCAATGCTTCATACAACCTATAGTACCCAAAGAACCTAACAAGAATTTTTTATGATTTTGAAACGCGATATCAAGATGGTAAGCATATAGCCAATTTTGTATGTGCGATCACTTTTGAAGGAGTAAAATTTGTGGCAGAAGGCCCCGGGTGTATTGCACAGTTAATCACACACTTCAGACAGCCGCGATACAAAGGATACTGTTTCATAGCTCATTGCACGGCCAGATTTGATTAGTTTCTAATTCTAGAGTATTTTTGCAATGCAGGTCTTGTGCTCGATGTCATAATGCAAGGTTGTAAATTAATCTTCATGTACGACGAAGCTTTCGCACAACGATACATCAACAGCTACGCATTCATACCAATGGCTCTGTCTAAGATGCCTGCGGCCCTAAACTTAACGACTACGGAGAAAGGATATTTTCCCCATCTTTTCAATACGGTGGAAAATTAGAATTATATAGGACATTACCCCGATAAAAAGTTTTACAATTACGAAAACATGTCTGATAAAGACCGTGTAAAGTTTGATGCGTGGTACAGCGCCGTTTCGGGTAAATTGTTTAACTTCAGGAAAGAGCTGTGTAAATACGGTGTGAACGATGTTGTCTTGCTACACGAAGCATGCATGAAATACAGAGAGGCGTTCATAGAATGCGCTGAAATTGACCCATTCAGCTTTACTACTCTAGCATCGTGCTGTATGGGGGTCTTCAAATCGCATTATCTCGAAAGAAGCACGCTGGCTCTGACACACAATAATGCATACGTCCAACAGAGTAAGACCTACTCGAACGCTTCGATCGAATGGCTCGAGTATGTAAAAATGAGTCGAAATGTGGATATTCATCATGCTGCAAACTACGGTGAAGTGTCGATCGGTCGTTTCTTTTTAGACGGTTTCTATGAAAAGTCAGGGGTAAGGTATGGTCTAGAGTACAACGGATGTTTACATCATGGTCACGACTGCCGCTTTGAACCCCATCGGACACATCCCATATCAGGAGTGCCCTATGGGATTCTTAGGAGACAATTTGACGATAAGGTTGATATTCTGCGGAATGCGTACGGTTCGCAAATTGAGGTTCTTTGGGAGTGTGAATGGGAAAAGATGAAGCGGACCGACCCTTCTGTGATGGAATTTATGAGTACCTATTTAGCCCCCGAGAGACTGAAACCAAGAGACGCCTTGTTTTGGGGGCGTACTAATGCTTATAAACTCTATCACAAAATGGCCGATGGTGAGAAAATAAGTTACGTAGATTTTACAAGCTTATATCCTTTCTGTCAGGCCAGGAAAACCTATCCGATCGGTCACCCCCAAATAATTTTCAAAGATTTTGAACCGATCGAAAATTATTGCGGTCTTATCAAAGCTACCGTTTATCCGCCCTGCAAATTACTACACCCTGTTCTCCCTTACCGATGCAGTGGGAAACTAATGTTCCCTTTATGTCGGACGTGCGCTCACGTTCAAAACCAGACAACAAGCTGTAGCCATACGGATAAAGAGAGGGCCCTCATGGGCTGCAGGGTCAGTCTCAAACTTTTAAAAGCCATAGAGAAGGGTTATGTGGTAGCCAAGATCTATGAAGTTTGGCATTTTCCTCAAAGGTCAGATACATTGTTTCACGATTACGTAAAGACTTTTTTTACGATTGAAACAGCAGGCATCCGGTTACCCATCAAACATTGTCACCAATGCTGAAAAACGGGCTTATTTACGTGAGTATTATGAGAAAGAGGGTATTCGCCTCGACCCCGAAAAGATCTCCCACAACCCAGCACAGAGGTCTATCAACAAGTTATTGTTATTATTCTCTATGAGGGAGAATCTTCCTCAGACTACTCTTGTGAAAGACCCTGAACATTTCACCAGAATTGTTTTTGGTAAAACCGACAGTCTGTCATATTTCACATTCATCTCAGACGACGTTGCTCTTGTCCAGCATCGCTCTGCAAAAGATGAGGTTCGCGAGACTCGTGACATTAATGTGTTTGTCGGGGCGTTTACTACGACTCACACACGCTTGGAGTTGTACGAACTCATGGACAAACTCTGTGACCTTTTGTTATACTCAGACACGGACAGCGTTATTTTCGTATCAAGGGAGGGAGACTGGGACCCACCTCTGGGGGATCATTTGGGGGAGCTGACTAATGAGTTAGACGATGGTGATTATACTATGGAATTTTGCTCTAGCGGGCCAAAATCATATGGGTATCGCACCGCCAAAGGTAAAGCATGCATGAAGGCAAAGGGGATAACGCTCAATAATAAAAATTCCCAAGCTATTCGGTTGGAGAGTATTATTGGTCTGGTTGACAGCTATGTGACTGCACGTGACAGCACGCAATGCATCCTGGCCCACAACGAAAACATTGTGAGGAATAAAAAGACTATCACACTCAAATCAACAAATCAGTCGTTAAAAGGTTTAAGGTGGTGTATAATAAACGTCGACTTTTGTCCGATTTCACCACTCTTCCTTATGGCTACTGATTCAACGGTGCATAGGGGCCTTCGGGATGCTTCTGATTTTGATTTCAGACTTCAGCATCCATTCGGGGAAGAGTTATTTTGTAAGAAGTCTGCTGGAAAATGGAATGAAAATGATTTCTAAAAAAATTGAAAACATTGTATACATTTACAGTTGTTGGCAACCCTTGTATGATGAATTACTGAAATTGTACCCCATTAAATTTGTGGAAGGAATACCTGAGAGTCTCAATGATGATGATTTATTACCTGTGACCAAAACAAATCTTTTGATTCTGGACGATCTAATGAACGAAGCGGGTGAAAACAAACAGGTCGAAAAGGTTTTCACTCAATTTGTACATCATCGTAATCTCAGTGCTATTTATATCGTACAAAATGTATTCGCTCAAGGCAAAACCAGTAGAACCATTAGCTTAAACACAAATTATATGATTTTGTTTAAAAACCCACGGGATGCCAATCAAGTAGCGGTGCTAGTACATCAAATGTATCCTGGAAATGCAAAATACTTTATGGAGTGCTATAAAGACGCTACCAGCAGGCTTTTTGGATATTTAATGATAGACTATAAAGCAAAAACTCCTGAACAATACCGTCTCAGAACAGGCTTGCTTTCAGACTGCCAAGTGGTTTATCTCCTGAAAAAAAGAAGAACGTGATCGATCATCATGTCGGCCAGACTTTGTAAACATCTACCGCTGTTAAAACTGATACATAAAGCTATGCCTAAACAAAGACGACTTATTTTACAATCGGCGTCCGACGAACTCATTTTAACCCTCTGGAGTCTGAGGCTGATTTGGGGCTTGGAGAAGTTTTGACATGCCCTGACATTTGTGCTTTTTTCAGTTGTTCATAAACATATAAATGACAAAAGTGTCATTACACTGTATTCAGCACAAACTAGGCTACAATAATATGTGAGGAACATGTTGTCACAGACACGTCAGGTTCCACCTCACTCCCTTACCCGCGCACTCAATCACCGGAATTCTAATCACCGCCACCTGAAGCTCATCATCACAGTCATCAGCCACACTATAAAAACCCCACACTCACACACACACATTGTCCGGTCTCGTTCGTTGTACAACTTGTTGTATGCTTACCTCAAGGACTTCCCAAGTGATACTTACCCGTCTCCATCGTCTCCTTCGTCTCCATTGTCTCCAGTTCTCCTCGTGTTCCTACCTGCCTGTGTGTGTGAGTGTTCCTGTCTGCTATCTCCAGCGTCTCCATCCACCATCACCTGCAGTACAAAAAAGGACAGTATTAACTTGCATTCTTCTCCAAATACCATCTTCATTACCATCTACTTACCTGTTGCTCTGCTGGTCACTTCAATAAACACAGAAACTGCTTATATCTCTGCTTCCTGTGTCTCTGTTGTAACAGAAGACCGGACCTTAACAGCTACCCATCAGCATGAGCAACCGGGACCCGTTTCAAGAGCTCGTGGACGCATTGCGCCGAGCACTCACTCCTCAACACCCAGCACCGTCACCAGCACCCACCGCCGCTACCTCTTCCGCACCCGCAGTCACCGCTGCTTCACCTGTTTACACCGCCAGTCCCATGGCCAAACCGGTGCCCTACTCAGGATCGGCGGAGGACTGCAGCGGATTCCTCCTTCAGTGTGAGTTGGTCCTGGAGATGCAGCCGCATTTCTATCCCACCGATACGGCGAAAATAGCGTTCATAATTTCCCAGTTGCAAGGTAAGGCCCTTCAATGGGCGGATTCCCTCTGGACTCAAAAAGGCTCTGTCATACAATCCTATTCTGCATTCGTGTCCCACTTCAGAGAAGTCTTCGGAAAACCCCTAACTGACTCTTCAACTGGTGAGAAATTGTACAATTTAAAACAAGGAAACAGTACTGTTAATGATTATGCCTTGCATTTCAGAACGCTCGCCGCGACCAGCGGATGGAATGAACAAGCCCTCATCACCACCTTTCGACAAGGTTTGGAGCCTAATGTGCGGTTGCATCTCGCTGCATACGAGGACTCCATTGGACTCGAACAATTCATCCAACTCGCTATCCGCGTGGGTTCTCGTATGCAGTCGTGTCTCCTAGAGCACCAGGGCCAGCCACTGACCTCCACCCTCCGTCGATCCGAGCCCGTCAGCCCTCCAGAACCAGCCCCCGAGTCAATGCAAGTGGATAACTCCCGTTTGTCCCCAGCCGAAAGACAGAGAAGGCTGACCCTGAATCTTTGTTTATATTGTGGATCTCCTGGGCATGTCATTTCCACATGCCCAACCCGTCCTCCTCGGCCCGTGGTGAGTGCTATCGTTCCTTCTATACAACAGATGAAACCACTCACTACTATAGTAAACCTTACTGCTGATAATGCTTCTGTTCCAGTGGTGGCGCTTCTCGATTCAGGGTCAGCAGGCAACTTCATCTCCGGCGCCCTCTGTCGACACCTCGGGCTCAAGACCTCGCCTTCTCCGACTAAGTACCAGGTCCACTTTATCACGGGTAAACCCCTGAGCCGCAAGATGATTCGTCGTGTCACGGGACCCCTTCAACTGCAAGTGGGCATCTTCCACACAGAGTACATCCATCTGCTGGTTCTGGAGGAATCCACCGCTGACGTGGTTCTAGGGCGCCCATGGTTGGAACTCCACAATCCCACCATCTCCTGGCGCACGGGCGAAGTCCTGAAGTGGGGCGATAACTGTTTCTCCAACTGCTTCCCAGAACTTCCAGTTTCAAGATCTCCTTCCTCCAAGAATATCTCCATCAATGCCACTTCCATCGAAAGTCCTGTGGAAAAGTGCTCCGTCGATGTTCCACCCGACTACGCCCCCTTCAGTGACGTCTTCTGCCCGCAACGTGCCTCCAAGCTTCCTCCACACCGGCCATGGGACTGTGCCATCGATCTGTTACCGGGTGAGCCAGTGCCTAGGGGACGTATATACCCCCTATCAGTACCGGAGGAGAAGGCCATGGAGGAATATATCAAAGAGACCCTTAACCAAGGATACATCCGCCCGTCTACTTCCCCTGCTGCTTCAAGCTTCTTCTTCGTGGCCAAGAAGGACGGAGGCATGCGGCCTTGCATCGATTATCGCTCCTTGAACAAGATCACAGTTACATTCAGATATCCACTTCCCCTCGTCCCAGCGGCCCTGGAACATCTCCGCGGTGCCACTGTGTTCACCAAGCTGGACCTCCGCAGCGCGTATAACCTCATCCGGATACGCGAGGGGGACGAGTGGAAGACCGCCTTCATCACGCCCACCGGCCACAATGAATACCTCGTGATGCCGTATGGCCTGGTCAACGCCCCCTCCGTATTCCAGGATTTCATACATGAGGTGCTCCGGGAGTTTCTCCACAAGTTCGTGCTGGTATATATTGATGACATCCTCATCTACTCCCGGAGCTTGGCCGAACATCGCCACCACGTTGCGGAGGTCCTCAAGCACTTAAGGCAATTCCATCTCTTCCTGAAAGCAGAGAAGTGCTCTTTCCACCAGCCCTCTGTCCATTTCCTCGGATATGTGATTGACCACAGTGGCATCCGGATGGACGAGGGGAAGGTCTCTGCAATCCAGAACTGGCCCACTCCAAGTACCATAAAAGAACTCCAACGCTTCCTTGGCTTCTCAAATTTCTACCGTCGCTTCATCAAGAATTACAGCACCATAGTCAGTCCACTCACCAACCTACTCCGTAAGCAGCCCAAGTCTCTGTCCTGGTCCCAGCCTGCCACAGAAGCTTTTGAGACCCTCAAGAAGGCCTTCACCACCGCTCCCCTCCTCGTCCACCCTAACCCGGACCTGCCATTCGTCGTAGAAGTGGACGCCTCCACCACTGGAGTGGGAGCGGTCCTCTCACAGCAGCAGGGGAATCCAAGTAGGCTCCTTCCATGCGCCTTCTTCTCCCGCAAGCTCAACCCGGCGGAGGTGAATTACGACATCGGGGACCGTGAACTCCTAGCTGTAAAGCTCGCCCTAGAAGAATGGAGGCATTGGTTGGAGGGAGCAAACCACCCTTTCCAAGTACTAACAGACCATAAAAATCTTGAATATCTGAAAGCTGCCAAACGACTCAACCCACGCCAAGCCAGATGGGCAATGTTCTTTTCAAGATTTAACTTCTCCATTTCATACCGCCCTGGTTCCAAGAACCTCAAAGCCGATGCTCTTTCACGTCTCCACGCTCCCGAGGAAAAGAATGACGACCCCGAAACCATTCTACCTGAATCTATCTTCATGAGTCCCATTGAATGGTCAGAAGAGACTTTACCCTCCTCCAATGCCTCCTCACGCACTCCGCCGGGTTGCCCCCAGGGCTTGCGTTACATCACCAGGACACGACGCACTCCACTACTGCACTCCGTTCACTCATCACTTGGCACTGGTCACCCGGGGGTCAATGAGACCCTCTCGCTGCTCAAACAGCGCTTCTGGTGGCCAAACATGGCCAGCGACGTCAGAAGGTACGTGCAGGGCTGCAGGGAGTGCGCCATCTCCAAGAGCCCACGCCATCTTCCAACCGGCAAGCTCAATCCTCTGCCCGTTCCTGAGAGACCCTGGTCACACCTGGGAGTGGACTTCGTCACGGATCTCCCCGAATCTGAGGGTCACACCTGTATTCTGGTTGTCGCAGATCGTTTCTCCAAAGCCTGCCGACTGATCCCCCTGGAAGGTCTACCCACTGCCATGGCCACAGCGGAATTAATGTTCAATCATGTCTTCCGTCATTATGGAATCCCCGAAGACATAGTCTCTGACAGAGGACCTCAATTTGTCTCTCGAGTCTGGAAGGCGTTCTTCTCCCTCCTGGGTGTGACCGTCAGCCTATCGTCTGGATACCATCCTCAGTCGAACGGGCAGACGGAACGGAAGATCCAGGAGATCGGTCGCTTCCTGCGTACCTTTTGTCACGGCCACCAGGACTCCTGGAACCAGTACCTGGGTTGGGCCGAGTACGCCCAGAACTCCCTCCGTCAAGCCACAACTGGATTAACACCTTTCCAATGCGTACTCGGTTTCCAACCCCCACTGTTCCCCTGGGACGGGGAACCCTCCAACGTGCCTGCAGTCGACTACTGGTTCCGGGAGAGCGAGAGGGTATGGGACTCAACTCACCACCAGCTGCAGAGAGCCCTGCGCAGGCGCAAGATGACAGCCGACCTTCGGCGCTCCCACGCTCCAACCTACCAACCGGGGCAGAAGGTCTGGCTGTCCACCAGAGACATCAGGATGCGCCTGCCCTGCAAGAAGCTGAGTCCCCGCTTCATTGGCCCATTCACCATCCTCCGACAGATCAACCCCGTCACCTACCGGTTACAACTTCCTGCACAGTACAAAAGAATTCATCCAACCTTCCATGTGTCACTCTTAAAACCTCACCACCCTTCTGTTCTTCCTTCCACAGAACCTGACGTGGCAGCCGTCGAGCCCCCCCTTCCACTCATCCTGGACGATGGGACTGCCTACGAGGTTCGAGAGATCCTGGACTCCCGGCGGCGTGGTGGTCTCTTAGAATATCTGGTGGATTGGGAAGGCTACGGCCCCGAAGAACGCTCATGGGTCCCCAAGAATGATATCCTTGATCCTATTCTGTTACAGACTTTCCACACCAACCACCCAGACAGACCTGCCCCACGACCTCGAGGACGACCACCACGACGTCGGGGTCCTCGGCTCTCAGGAGCGGGCCGTGGGAGGGGGGGTACTGTCACAGACACGTCAGGTTCCACCTCACTCCCTTACCCGCGCACTCAATCACCGGAATTCTAATCACCGCCACCTGAAGCTCATCATCACAGTCATCAGCCACACTACAAAAACCCCACACTCACACACACACATTGTCCGGTCTCGTTCGTTGTACAACTTGTTGTATGCTTACCTCAAGGACTTCCCAAGTGATACTTACCCGTCTCCATCGTCTCCTTCGTCTCCATTGTCTCCAGTTCTCCTCGTGTTCCTACCTGCCTGTGTGTGTGAGTGTTCCTGTCTGCTATCTCCAGCGTCTCCATCCACCATCACCTGCAGTACAAAAAAGGACAGTATTAACTTGCATTCTTCTCCAAATACCATCTTCATTACCATCTACTTACCTGTTGCTCTGCTGGTCACTTCAATAAACACCGAAACTGCTTATATCTCTGCTTCCTGTGTCTCTGTTGTAACACATGTATGTACATGTTGTGTTTTTGAAGGAATAACATTTATGCGTGGTTGAAAAAACTATTTATGCGTGATTGAAAAAACAAAAAACTTAAGTCACTGAAATAAGGCCAAAAAAAGTATAGTAAATCGTATAGTATTGGAGGTTGTAAACTAGAGTTTTTGCTTCAAAATTATGTAAAAATTATGCTGCCTACTCCTTCATGTAAAACAATATATTGATTTAGTTTTTGTAAGACACTTTTTGCCAAGAAACACAGTATGCGAGGAGGCGTGAATCACCACTGAAAATGGGCCATTCTCACCTGAGAAGACAAAAGAATTGGATAGTAATGAGCTGAAATGACTTGCATATTAATGAGGCATTTCAGTCAGGTAGGCTGTGAAAAAAAACCTCTGTGATGTCTCAAGTTCATTATGATATATGAAACATACAGAAAAATATTATTACAATATAAAGTAATGGTTTTATATTATACTTTAAAATATAATGTATTTCTGTGATGCAAAGAGTCTGAATATAAGCTTTTAGTTTAAAAGCTTGCACATTTGGAGAAATATTGGATTCTCAAATGTTTGTCAATTTTCTATACAGAGGAGTTATATTAATTTAATATTCACTGTCATTACTATAAGCGCTGGTGTTTTCATTTCATCCTTGAAGTCGGAGGGCGCTCTCTGTGCATTTTTAGTCCACAAATTCATCTAAAAGAAGAAGAGGCTATTCCATGAATGGAGTTTCCAATTCATACAGCAGCAGGAGGGCGCTAAAGAAACAAAAACTCATCTAAAATTCATCCATAGAAGAAAAGTAAACAGGAACTAACTGTATGTCTTCTAGAGGCAGATGGGAGTTTTACTTACTCAAACATGTTCTAAGGGCAGAAAGGAAATGATTGGTTTACATATTCAACCAATGAAATTGAAGCAGAGGCGGGGCGGGGTCAAGCCGTTTGAAATTTTAGAGTGAACACTTCAAACTGATGTTACTGGGAGAGCGCATCTAATGTAAGGTAAGTGAATTTTGCTATATGTTTTGCTAAAATTCAGATAATTGATAAACATTAAAATGCAAAGAAACACTCATCTTATAGTATGAATTTTGATTCGGCTCCATTATCAGTCGACTGAACCAATGCTGCTATTGTGAAATGGGGTAAATAGGCTTCATTTTAATGTTAGCATTAAAAAAGCATGATCTATGAAGCCAATATGCTACGACAGAACTGGCTCAGATCTCCGTGACATTATACATCTCCCGCTGCATGTAAGAAGTGGTTGTGCTGTTATTTTTAGTAACGTTAAACTATGCGCGTCGCTGCTCTTAGGGCTGCAGTACTCAATAGGTTCGTATCGCTGTTATTTCTATGGCTGCTGTCAGAGAAAGAAGTACTCAAGTTGTGTTGCTGTGTAAATTTCGCTACTCTTTGCTCTTGAACGAACACACATACACACACACCGAATGACATTAAATACCCCTCTCGATCTATACAAATTTCAGATGTTTCATCATATTGGTTCCGTGCTTTCCTGCAATAGTTCCGTGTATTTACTGACAACAGCCTAAAAATATCTGTCACTATTTGTAAAGCAACAAAACAAAGAAATACGCGCTGCTCTCCGAGCTGGAGTCAATAGGTTCAATAATAACTCAATAGATTCATTTTACTGTGTTATTCTAGTGTACTATGTACTACTCTCAGGGCTGCAGTACTCAATAGATTCATTTTACTGTGTTATTTTAGTGTACTATATGCTGCTCTCAGGGCTGCAGTACTCAATAGATTCATTTTACTGTTATTTTAGTGTACTATATGCTGCTCTCAGGGCTGCAGTACTCAATAGATTCATTTTACTGTGTTATTTTAGTGTACTATATGCTGCTCTCAGGGCTGCAGTACTCAATAGATTCATATCACTGTTATTTTAGTGTACTATATGCTGCTGTCAGGGCTGCAGTACTCAATAGATTCATATCACTGTTATTTTAGTGTACTATATGCTGCTGTCAGGGCTGCAGTACTCAATAGATTCATATCACTGTTATTTTAGTGTACTATATGCTGCTCTCAGGGCTGCAGTACTCAATAGATTCATTTTACTGTGTTATTTTAGTGTACTATATGCTGCTCTCAGGGCTGCAGTACTCAATAGATTCATATCACTGTTATTTTAGTGTACTATATGCTGCTGTCAGGGCTGCAGTACTCAATAGATTCATTTTACTGTGTTATTTTAGTGTACTATATGCTGCTCTCAGGGCTGCAGTACTCAATAGATTCATATCACTGTTATTTTAGTGTACTAATTGCTGCTCTCAGGGCTGCAGTACTCAATAGATTCATATCACTGTTATTTTTAGTGTACTATATGCTGCTCTCAGGGCTGCAGTACTCAATAGATTCATATCACTGTTATTTTAGTGTACTATATGCTGCTGTCAGGGCTGCAGTACTCAATAGATTCATTTTACTGTGTTATTTTAGTGTACTATATGCTGCTCTCAGGGCTGCAGTACTCAATAGATTCATTTTACTGTTATTTTTAGTGTACTATATGCTGCTCTCAGGGCTGCAGTACTCAATAGATTCATTTTACTGTTATTTTTAGTGTACTATATGCTGCTGTCAGGGCTGCAGTACTCAATAGATTCATTTTACTGTGTTATTTTAGTGTACTATATGCTGCTCTCAGGGCTGCAGTACTCAATAGATTCATATCGCTGTTATTTTAGTGTACTATATGCTGCTCTCAGGGCTGCAGTACTCAATAGATTCATATCGCTGTTATTTTAGTGTACTATATGCTGCTCTCAGGGCTGCAGTACTCAATAGATTCATTTTACTGTGTTATTTTAGTGTACTATATGCTGCTCTCAGGGCTGCAGTACTCAATAGATTCATTTTACTGTGTTATTTTAGTGTACTATATGCTGCTGTCAGGGCTGCAGTACTCAATAGATTCACATCGCTGTTATTTTAGTGTACTATATGCTGCTCTCAGGGCTGCAGTACTCAATAGATTCATTTTACTGTGTTATTTTAGTGTACTATATGCTGCTCTCAGTGCTGCAGTACTCAATAGTTTCATTTTACTGTGTTATTTTAGTGTACTATATGCTGCTCTCAGGGCTGCAGTACTCAATAGATTCATTTTACTGTGTTATTTTAGTGTACTATATGCTGCTCTCAGGGCTGCAGTACTCAATAGATTCATTTTACTGTTATTTTTAGTGTACTATATGCTGCTCTCAGGGCTGCAGTACTCAATAGATTCATTTTACTGTTATTTTTAGTGTACTATATGCTGCTCTCAGGGCTGCAGTACTCAATAGATTCACATCGCTGTTATTTTAGTGTACTATATGCTGCTCTCAGGGCTGCAGTACTCAATAGATTCATTTTACTGTGTTATTTTAGTGTACTATATGCTGCTCTCAGTGCTGCAGTACTCAATAGTTTCATTTTACTGTGTTATTTTAGTGTACTATATGCTGCTCTCAGGGCTGCAGTACTCAATAGATTCATTTTACTATTATTTTAGTGTACTAATTGCTGCTCTCAGGGCTGCAGTACTCAATAGATTCATATCACTGTTATTTTTAGTGTGCTATATGCTGCTCTCAGGGCTGCAGTACTCAATAGATTCATTTTACTGTTATTTTAGTGTACTATATGCTGCTCTCAGGGCTGCAGTACTCAATAGATTCATTTTACTGTGTTATTTTAGTGTACTATATGCTGCTCTCAGGGCTGCAGTACTCAATAGATTCATGTTACTGTTATTTTTAGTGTACTATATGCTGCTCTCAGGGCTGCAGTACTCAATAGATTCATTTTACTGTTATTTTAGTGTACTATATGCTGCTCTCAGGGCTGCAGTACTCAATAGATTCATTTTACTGTGTTATTTTAGTGTACTATATGCTGCTCTCAGGGCTGCAGTACTCAATAGATTCATTTTACTGTGTTATTTTAGTGTACTATACTGCTCTCAGGGCTGCAGTACTCAATAGATTCATTTTACTGTTATTTTTAGTGTACTATATGCTGCTCTCAGGGCTGCAGTACTCAATAGATTCATTTTACTGTTATTTTTAGTGTACTATATGCTGCTCTCAGGGCTGCAGTACTCAATAGATTCATTTTACTGTTATTTTAGTGTACTATATGCTGCTTTCAGGGCTGCAGTACTCAATAGATTCATTTTACTGTGTTATTTTTGTGTACTATATGCTGCTCTCAGGGCTGCAGTACTCAATAGATTCATTTTACTGTGTTATTTTAGTGTACTATATGCTGCTGTCAGGGCTGCAGTACTCAATAGATTCATTTTACTGTGTTATTTTAGTGTACTATATGCTGCTCTCAGGGCTGCAGTACTCAATAGATTCATTTTACTGTGTTATTTTAGTGTACTATATGCTGCTGTCAGGGCTGCAGTACTCAATAGATTCACATCGCTGTTATTTTAGTGTACTATATGCTGCTCTCAGGGCTGCAGTACTCAATAGATTCATTTTACTGTGTTATTTTAGTGTACTATATGCTGCTCTCAGGGCTGCAGTACTCAATAGATTCATTTTACTGTTATTTTTAGTGTACTATATGCTGCTCTCAGGGCTGCAGTACTCAATAGATTCATTTTACTGTTATTTTTAGTGTACTATATGCTGCTGTCAGGGCTGCAGTACTCAATAGATTCATTTTACTGTGTTATTTTAGTGTACTATATGCTGCTCTCAGGGCTGCAGTACTCAATAGATTCATATCGCTGTTATTTTAGTGTACTATATGCTGCTCTCAGGGCTGCAGTACTCAATAGATTCATATCGCTGTTATTTTAGTGTACTATATGCTGCTCTCAGGGCTGCAGTACTCAATAGATTCATTTTACTGTGTTATTTTAGTGTACTATATGCTGCTCTCAGGGCTGCAGTACTCAATAGATTCATTTTACTGTGTTATTTTAGTGTACTATATGCTGCTGTCAGGGCTGCAGTACTCAATAGATTCATATCGCTGTTATTTTAGTGTACTATATGCTGCTCTCAGGGCTGCAGTACTCAATAGATTCATTTTACTGTGTTATTTTAGTGTACTATATGCTGCTCTCAGGGCTGCAGTACTCAATAGATTCATTTTACTGTGTTATTTTAGTGTACTATATGCTGCTCTCAGTGCTGCAGTACTCAATAGATTCATTTTACTATTATTTTAGTGTACTAATTGCTGCTCTCAGGGCTGCAGTACTCAATAGATTCATATCACTGTTATTTTTAGTGTGCTATATGCTGCTCTCAGGGCTGCAGTACTCAATAGATTCATTTTACTGTTATTTTAGTGTACTATATGCTGCTCTCAGGGCTGCAGTACTCAATAGATTCATTTTACTGTGTTATTTTAGTGTACTATATGCTGCTCTCAGGGCTGCAGTACTCAATAGATTCATGTTACTGTTATTTTAGTGTACTATATGCTGCTCTCAGGGCTGCAGTACTCAATAGATTCATTTTACTGTTATTTTAGTGTACTATATGCTGCTCTCAGGGCTGCAGTACTCAATAGATTCATTTTACTGTGTTATTTTAGTGTACTATATGCTGCTCTCAGGGCTGCAGTACTCAATAGATTCATTTTACTGTGTTATTTTAGTGTACTATATGCTGCTCTCAGGGCTGCAGTACTCAATAGATTCATTTTACTGTTATTTTTAGTGTACTATATGCTGCTCTCAGGGCTGCAGTACTCAATAGATTCATTTTACTGTTATTTTTAGTGTACTATATGCTGCTCTCAGGGCTGCAGTACTCAATAGATTCATTTTACTGTTATTTTAGTGTACTATATGCTGCTTTCAGGGCTGCAGTACTCAATAGATTCATTTTACTGTGTTATTTTTGTGTACTATATGCTGCTCTCAGGGCTGCAGTACTCAATAGATTCATTTTACTGTGTAATTTTAGTGTACTATATGCTGCTCTCAGGGCTGCAGTACTCAATAGATTCATATCACTGTTATTTTTAATGTAGTATATGCTGCTCTCAGGGCTGCAGTACTCAATAGATTCATTTTACTGTTATTTTAGTGTACTATATGCTGCTCTCAGGGCTGCAGTACTCAATAGATTCATATCGCTGTTATTTTAGTGTACTATATGCTGCTCTCAGTGCTGCAGTACTCAATAGATTCATTTTACTGTGTTATTTTAGTGTACTATATGCTGCTCTCAGGGCTGCAGTACTCAATAGATTCATTTTACTGTGTTATTTTAGTGTACTATATGCTGCTCTCAGGGCTGCAGTACTCAATAGATTCATTTTACTGTTATTTTAGTGTACTATATGCTGCTCTCAGGGCTGCAGTACTCAATAGATTCATTTTACTGTGTTATTTTAGTGTACTATATGCTGCTCTCAGGGCTGCAGTACTCAATAGATTCATTTTACTATTATTTTAGTGTACTAATTGCTGCTCTCAGGGCTGCAGTACTCAATAGATTCATTTTACTGTGTTATTTTAGTGTACTATATGCTGCTCTCAGTGCTGCAGTACTCAATAGATTCATTTTACTGTGTTATTTTAGTGTACTATATGCTGCTCTCAGGGCTGCAGTACTCAATAGATTCATTTTACTGTGTTATTTTAGTGTACTATATGCTGCTCTCAGGGCTGCAGTACTCAATAGATTCATTTTACTGTGTTATTTTAGTGTACTATATGCTGCTCTCAGTGCTGCAGTACTCAATAGATTCATATCGCTGTTATTTTAGTGTACTATATGCTGCTCTCAGGGCTGCAGTACTCAATAGATTCATTTTACTGTGTTATTTTAGTGTACTATATGCTGCTCTCAGGGCTGCAGTACTCAATAGATTCATATCACTGTTATTTTAGTGTACTATATGCTGCTCTCAGGGCTGCAGTACTCAATAGATTCATGTTACTGTTATTTTTAGTGTACTATATGCTGCTCTCAGGGCTGCAGTACTCAATAGATTCATTTTACTGTTATTTTAGTGTACTATATGCTGCTCTCAGGGCTGCAGTACTCAATAGATTCATATCGCTGTTATTTTAGTGTACTATATGCTGCTCTCAGGGCTGCAGTACTCAATAGATTAATATCACTGTTATTTTAGTGTACTATATGCTGCTCTCAGGGCTGCAGTACTCAATAGATTCATTTTACTGTGTTATTTTAGTGTACTATATGCTGCTCTCAGGGCTGCAGTACTCAATAGATTCATATCACTGTTATTTTTAGTGTACTATATGCTGCTCTCAGGGCTGCAGTACTCAATAGATTCATTTTACTGTGTTATTTTAGTGTACTATATGCTGCTCTCAGGGCTGCAGTACTCCATAGATTCATTTTACTGTGTTATTTTAGTGTACTATATGCTGCTCTCAGGGCTGCAGTACTCAATAGATTCATATCACTGTTATTTTTAGTGTACTATATGCTGCTCTCAGGGCTGCAGTACTCAATAGATTCATTTTACTGTGTTATTTTAGTGTACTATATGCTGCTGTCAGGGCTGCAGTACTCAATAGATTCATTTTACTGTGTTATTTTAGTGTACTATATGCTGCTGTCAGGGCTGCAGTACTCAATAGATTCATTTTACTGTGTTATTTTAGTGTACTATATGCTGCTCTCAGGGCTGCAGTACTCAATAGATTCATATCGCTGTTATTTTAGTGTACTATATGCTGCTCTCAGGGCTGCAGTACTCAATAGATTCATATCGCTGTTATTTTAGTGTACTATATGCTGCTCTCAGGGCTGCAGTACTCAATAGATTCATTTTACTGTTATTTTAGTGTACTATATGCTGCTGTCAGGGCTGCAGTACTCAATAGATTCATATCGCTGTTATTTTAGTGTACTATATGCTGCTCTCAGGGCTGCAGTACTCAATAGATTCATTTTACTGTTATTTTAGTGTACTATATGCTGCTGTCAGGGCTGCAGTACTCAATAGATTCATATCGCTGTTATTTTAGTGTACTATATGCTGCTCTCAGTGCTGCAGTACTCAATAGTTTCATTTTACTGTGTTATTTTAGTGTACTATATGCTGCTCTCAGGGCTGCAGTACTCAATAGATTCATTTTACTATTATTTTAGTGTACTAATTGCTGCTCTCAGGGCTGCAGTACTCAATAGATTCATATCACTGTTATTTTTAGTGTGCTATATGCTGCTCTCAGGGCTGCAGTACTCAATAGATTCATTTTACTGTTATTTTAGTGTACTATATGCTGCTCTCAGGGCTGCAGTACTCAATAGATTCATTTTACTGTGTTATTTTAGTGTACTATATGCTGCTCTCAGGGCTGCAGTACTCAATAGATTCATTTTACTGTGTTATTTTAGTGTACTATATGCTGCTCTCAGGGCTGCAGTACTCAATAGATTCATTTTACTGTTATTTTTAGTGTACTATATGCTGCTCTCAGGGCTGCAGTACTCAATAGATTCATTTTACTGTTATTTTAGTGTACTATATGCTGCTTTCAGGGCTGCAGTACTCAATAGATTCATTTTACTGTGTTATTTTTGTGTACTATATGCTGCTCTCAGGGCTGCAGTACTCAATAGATTCATTTTACTGTGTAATTTTAGTGTACTATATGCTGCTCTCAGGGCTGCAGTACTCAATAGATTCATATCACTGTTATTTTTAATGTAGTATATGCTGCTCTCAGGGCTGCAGTACTCAATAGATTCATTTTACTGTTATTTTAGTGTACTATATGCTGCTCTCAGGGCTGCAGTACTCAATAGATTCATATCGCTGTTATTTTAGTGTACTATATGCTGCTCTCAGGGCTGCAGTACTCAATAGATTCATTTTACTGTGTTATTTTAGTGTACTATATGCTGCTCTCAGAGCTGCAGTACTCAATAGATTCATGTTACTGTTATTTTAGTGTACTATATGCTGCTCTCAGGGCTGCAGTACTCAATAGATTCATTTTACTGTGTTATTTTAGTGTACTATATGCTGCTCTCAGAGCTGCAGTACTCAATAGATTCATGTTACTGTTATTTTAGTGTACTATATGCTGCTCTCAGGGCTGCAGTACTCAATAGATTCATGTTACTGTGTTATTTTAGTGTACTATATGCTGCTCTCAGGGCTGCAGTACTCAATAGATTCATATCGCTGTTATTTTAGTGTACTATATGCTGCTCTCAGGGCTGCAGTACTCAATAGATTCATATCGCTGTTATTTTAGTGTACTATATGCTGCTCTCAGGGCTGCAGTACTCAATAGATTCATTTTACTGTGTTATTTTAGTGTACTATAGGCTGCTCTCAGGGCTGCAGTACTCCATAGATTCATGTTACTGTTATTTTAGTGTACTATATGCTGCTCTCAGGGCTGCAGTACTCAATAGATTCATTTTACTGTGTTATTTTAGTGTACTATATGCTGCTCTCAGGGCTGCAGTACTCAATAGATTCATATCGCTGTTATTTTAGTGTACTATATGCTGCTCTCAGGGCTGCAGTACTCAATAGATTCATATCGCTGTTATTTTAGTGTACTATATGCTGCTCTCAGGGCTGCAGTACTCAATAGATTCATATCGCTGTTATTTTAGTGTACTATATGCTGCTCTCAGGGCTGCAGTACTCAATAGATTCATTTTACTGTGTTATTTTAGTGTACTATATGCTGCTCTCAGGGCTGCAGTACTCAATAGATTCATTTTACTATTATTTTAGTGTACTAATTGCTGCTCTCAGGGCTGCAGTACTCAATAGATTCATATCACTGTTATTTTTAGTGTGCTATATGCTGCTCTCAGGGCTGCAGTACTCAATCGATTCATGTTACTGTTATTTTTAGTGTACTATATGCTGCTCTCAGGGCTGCAGTACTCAATAGATTCATTTTACTGTGTTATTTTAGTGTACTATATGCTGCTCTCAGGGCTGCAGTACTCAATAGATTCATATCACTGTTATTTTAGTGTACTATATGCTGCTCTCAGGGCTGCAGTACTCAATAGATTCATGTTACTGTTATTTTTAGTGTACTATATGCTGCTCTCAGGGCTGCAGTACTCAATAGATTCATTTTACTGTTATTTTAGTGTACTATATGCTGCTCTCAGGGCTGCAGTACTCAATAGATTCATATCGCTGTTATTTTAGTGTACTATATGCTGCTCTCAGGGCTGCAGTACTCAATAGATTCATATCGCTGTTATTTTAATGTACTATATGCTGCTCTCTCGGGTTGCAGTACTCAATAGATTCATTTTACTGTGTAATTTTAGTGTACTATATGCTGCTCTCAGGGCTGCAGTACTCAATAGATTCATTTTACTGTGTAATTTTAGTGTACTATATGCTGCTCTCAGGGCTGCAGTACTCCATAGATTCATTTTACTGTTATTTTAGTGTACTATATGCTGCTCTCAGGGCTGCAGTACTCCATAGATTCATTTTACTGTGTTATTTTAGTGTGCTATATGCTGCTCTTAGAGCACTCAATAGATTCATATTACTGTGTTATTTTAGTGTACTTCATTTTTACAAACTCTACAGATGTTGACATAGCTTCATTCATTCTCAATTCCTTATCATGTAGGTCGATAATGATTGACCGTGACCTTAAGGAACTCGATGCCATAAGAAGAGTTTTTCCAACAGCCAAGGTTCTTCTTTGCTGGTTTCATGTACTCCAGGTAGGTTTATTAAATCTTTTGTACTTGAAAAAATCCTGGGCCTTTAATTGGCAGTATTGAGTTAAAATAAAGTCACAGACCTATTAATTTTGAAAAACAAAATTCTAATTCAAATAAAAATAACCCCCCGTTCTATATTGTATAGTTTTTTCCTTTTTTTTATAGCTTATAAAATCTATACAAATGTTTAAAGGTATTTGCTTTTTTTAAGTCATTTCATTTTTACAACAGTTTACTATTAACTAACTTGTTCTTTTATTTCATTGTTCAGTTACCTGGATGACCTTACAGAAACTGGACGAATCAAAGGAGCAAACACTGAAGAGACCAGTAATGCCGCCCATTCCAGGCCTGGGTGCAAAAGTGGAGTTAAAAAATGGAGTGTGTTTTGTTCCACCCGACACAAGTACACAATGTCACAGTGTGGACTTGGCCATGCACAAATGCGACTGCAAAAGATTTCAATGTGGATGTGTGTGCAAACACTTAATTTTTTCACAGAACATTGCAGAGAAACAAGGACTTATAATTCAAGATCTTACAGCAGAAGTAGCAAAAAAAATTGTTGACAGTGAATCCTACATCAGGGTCAATGAAAACCTTACCGTCTATCAATATGATGGGAGTGTAGAAACTGTAAGTTGTAAAGGGACCAAATTTTGGACATGCATTGCGAATAGCCATGGAGAGGTATGTGTATGTATATTGGTTCACAACATTCTGTACCCAACATCATCTGAGAACATATCTGATGATTCACACAGCTTTAGGTCCAGTGAGAGAAAACCAGTTACACTGCAAGCCATGCTTACAGATCTCCATGAGTGGAGCAAATCAGAAAAATTTTGAGGATAATGAAGTGTACAGGTTAGTTAAAAGAGCACACAAGTTAGTTTTTTCACAGTTTACTAAACTGTCAAGAAAAAGAAAAGCGACTGTACAGATGCTTTGTATAAGAACAAATAATTTTAAGTAATCAAGAAATTAAAAAAAACCCTCACAATTCTTTTTAATGTTTTGTTTTATTTTTATTTTTTTTGTACAGCTGAACACTGCACATCAAGAAACAAGAGTTCGAAACAATGTGCAAGTAAATAAAATAAAGTGGGGAAAACCTTACTCGTGTGGACATGCATCAATTAATGAAAAAGTGCCCTTTATAACAGCAGGACCAAGACCATGTATTGCCAGGTCAAATGTTTCCCAGTTATTCTCTAGAGCAGCCTTTACACCTTTCAAGGTCTTCCTGCAATAGAAAATACAAAAAGCTATTTCCAGTTCAACTGATCATTGAATCATGAAGTTAAAGGGTTAGTTCACCCAAAAATGAAAATTCTGTCATTCATTACTCACCCTCATGTCGTTCCACACCTGTAAGACCTTTGTTCATCTTCGGAACACAAATTAAGATATTTTTTTGATAAAATCCGATGGCTCAGTGAGGCCTGCATTGACGGCAAGATAATTCAGTGTCCAGAAAGCTACTAAAGACATATCTAGTTCATGTGACTACAGTGGTTCAACCTTATTGTTATGAAGTGACGAGAATACGTTTTGTGCGCCAAAATGATAAAAATAAAGACTTTATTCAACAATATCTAGTGATGATTTCAAAACACTGCTACATGAAGCTTTAAATCTTTACGAAACTTTTTGTGTCGAATAAGAGATTTCATCAAAAATATGTTAATTTGTGTTCTGAGGATGAACAAAGTTCTTACGAGATTGGAACGTCATGAGGGTGAGTAATTAATGACTGAATTTTCATTTTTTGGTGAAATATCCCTTTAATGTCAAGTGTAGTAGTAAATTGTTATTAAATTACCTGCAGTCTTCGGTTTTGGCCATAGCTGCATGGACATTCCCCTCTCCTAAAGCCCCGGGTATACTCCACTTTCCGCGCCCGGACATGTCACACGCAGTCGCGTCTGCGCATCTTTCAAAGTATACTAAACCAAGGATGCGCGCAGATGACCGAGTTCGACATATGCGCAGTGCAATTTTTTCTATACTATTATCAGACATTGTGTCATGGATATTCGCTGGGCAGGATCGGAGAAGAAAAATAGTGCATCCACCATTGCAGCATAGTTCAGAAGATATACCAAGAGAACAAGAATCAAAAACGATGGAGAAGGCATGCTTTTGAGTTTACTCGTCTTATTTTTGAATCGTTCTTCACACACTCTTCTTCGACGACTGCACATTGTGCTCAGTACTGTGCGTATTGCCACCTAGTGGACTCTTCTGTCCTGCTTGCGCTTGCACTGTTACACGTGCACCGTCCACACGGTCTCAAAATTTGGGCTGTACGCGGACGGGGTGTGCGGCTGGCCGCGAGCCCTCCGCATGACGAAAATTATGTCATGCGGACGGTGCACGAACGCAGACGGCTGAAGTATACCCGGGGCTTAACAAGGCTTGACCCGCTCTTTTCTGGGGGATGTATTTTGTTGCCAGGTAGATTATGTCCCCAGACAGATCCTTGCATTCATCTAAAATACAAATAAACACAACAGCATAATTATTTGTAATAATGTCCAACTTACAAGCATTACAAAAAAATAACAAAAGATGAAGTATGTGGATACACTCACTGTCCACCTTATTAAGACCACCTGTATATTCATGCAGTTACCAATTAGCCAATCATATGGTAGCAGCATAATATTAACAAAACATCAACAACATGCAGATACAATTCAAGAGCTCCGGTTAATGATGTTCACATCAACTATCAGAATCAACAAAACAATAACCGTGGCATGGTTGTTGGTGCCATATTTCAGATCCTGTTGATATACTGGGATGTTTCTTACACAAAAGTCTCTGAGTTTGCACAGAATGGTACAAAAAATATTAAGTACGCAATAATTATGGGGGTGCAAATGCCTAATCTGAGGCACAGAAACTGTACCGTTGAAAAAAAAAAAAAACATCTTTTTCAGTCTTCAACTGTCCAGTGAGTCTGTGTGTTATGATCACCGTCTGTTCCTGTCTCTTCCCGGACTACATTCCCCATCATCCTCTCTGCCAGCCACATTCACACACTCCACACTAATCACCACACCCAGCTGCAGCTCATTACCAGGACTATAAAGGACTTTCACACACACCAACTCACCGCGAAGTCTTGTTTCCCCAGTGTGCAATTCTAAGCGTTATCTTCCTGTCTTCTTGTTTGTTACTGTTTACGACCCATTGCTGCCTGCCTCGATCCTTTGCCTGATTCCTGTTTACGACCCATTGCTGCCTGCCTCGATCCTTTGCCTGTACCCTGACTACGACTCTGCCTGTTCCTCACTGTTCCTGTTTTGACCCTGCCTGTACGACCACGCTCACTTTTAATAAAAGCTCTGCATATGGATCTTACCTCGAGTCCCGCTTCGTTACACTGTGCCCATGAAATCTGCAGATTCTTATTCTTGGCTGCTGTTAGAGCCCATCCACTTTAAGGTTCAATGTCTTATACGTGCTAAGATGATTTTCTTCTCACCACAGTCATAAAGAGTGATCATGAGTTGCTGCCCCCCAGACCCCACCCAACTATTCTGTGTTGTGTGAGAAATTCTCAGGAGATCCTAGTTTCTGAAATACTGAAATTCAAATCAGCCCATCTGGAACCAAAAACCATGTCACAGTTAAAGTCACAGATCACATTTTCCCCATTCTGATGATTGATGTGCTTTTGACCTGTATCTGTATGATTTTATGCAGGGTGCAGTTGCCATATGATTGGCTGATTGTATGACTCTATGAAGGAAATGGTGTACAGGAGTTCCTATTAAAGTGGACAGTGAGTGTATATTCCAAAATTGGTTGTAAAACATAGCAAGTCAGGCTATTAACATAATATATTGACCTATTTTGGTAAAACTGAACACCCCATAGTGGCAAGACAACTTGTCTACGATTATATTTACTTTTTATTTATATATATTTTAAAAGTATAACAATACAGTTATAAGTAATGTGGAATTTCATTGGAATATATATTGTTATAAAATTTTACTATTATAAAGAAACATGATTCAATGATTCAAAACCACAAAACAAGGATACTGGTCTCAGAATTCCCTTTAAAGTTATTACTACTACTATATTTTTACCTTCACAAAGTTTGGGGTTCACTGCCAACTTCTCTATAATTTTCTTTTTTTGTCCCTTGGCCTTCCGTAGATAAGCCACTACAGTGTTTGGAGAGTAATTCTCTGGGGCAGAGCACCTCCTCTCCTCAGTTCATCTGATGTGACCAGGTATCTGAAATATCAATGTGTTATGTACATTATAATAATCCTTGAAAAGACAGAAGGCCTTTATCTTTTAAAAAAATTCTCTTTAGAGAATCAAATACAAAAGAAAGAAGGATTTGAACCATGGCAATAAGATAATTTGCTTGATTTTTAAAATAACTGATATGCAGCATAATTTGCTATAATTAATAACACATTTATAGAAAAAAAAATTACCTGTTTGAACTTGGTTGAGTCCTGAGCTGCTTCCTGAATTCCTTCATTTTGGTTACTTTCTCCTGAACTGTCTTGTCCCCCGGGTTCTTTGTCTCTTTCTCCTGAGCTGTCTTGTCCCTCAGGTTTTTTGTCTCTTTCTTCTCAGCTGTCTTGTCCCCCGGGTTCTTTGTCTCTTTCTCCTGAACTGTCTTGTCCCCCGGGTTCTTTGTCTCTTTCTCCTGAGCTGTCTTGTCCCCCGGGTTCTTTGTCTCTTTCTCCTGAGCTGTCTTGTCCCCCGGGTTCTTTGTCTCTTTCTCCTGAGCTGTCTTGTCCCCCGGGTTCTTTGTCTCTTTCTTCTCAGCTGTCTTGTCCCTCAGGTTTTTTGTCTCTTTCTTCTCAGCTGTCTTGTCCCCCGGGTTCTTTGTCTCTTTCTCCTGAGCTGTCTTGTCCGCCGGGTTCTTTGTCTCTTTCTCCTGAGCTGTCTTGTCCCCCAGGTTCTTTGTCTCTTTCTCCTGAGCTGTCTTGTCCCTCAGGTTTTTTGTCTCTTTCTCCTGAACTGTCTTGTCCCCCGGATTCTTTGTCTCTTTCTCCTGAGCTGTCTTGTCCCCCGGGTTCTTTGTCTCCTTCTCCTGAGCTGTCTTGTCCCTCAGGTTCTTTGTCTCTTTCTCCTGAGCTGTCTTGTCCCTCAGGTTCTTTGTCTCATCTTCTGTGCTGTCTTCTAACATAATTGATGTATTTAGAAATAATATTAAATGAATAGAGAACAGACTATCTATTAGTGAATTTTAATAATAGTTTATCAGCCTCTAAATATGTAAAATGCCATATAGGGTTAGTTTGCATAACACAGTAAAATGAATCTATTGAGTACTGCAGCCCTGAGAGCAGCATATAGTACACTAAAATAACAGTGATATGAATCTATTGAGTACTGCAGCCCTGAGAGCAGCATATAGTACACTAAAATAACAGTAACATGAATCTATGGAGTACTGCAGCCCTGAGAGCAGCATATAGTACACTAAAATAACAGTGATATGAATCTATTGAGTACTGCAGCCCTGAAAGCAGCATATAGTACACTAAAATAACACAGTAAAATGAATCTATTGAGTACTGCAGCCCTGAGAGCAGCATATAGTACACTAAAATAACAGTGATATGAATCTATTGAGTACTGCAGCCCTGAGAGCAGCATATAGTACACTAAAATAACACAGTAAAATGAATCTATTGAGTACTGCAGCCCTGAGAGCAGCATATAGTACACTAAAAATAACAGTGATATGAATCTATTGAGTACTGCAGCCCTGAGAGCAGCATATAGTACACTAAAAATAACAGTAAAATGAATCTATTGAGTACTGCAGCCCTGAGAGCAGCATATAGTACACTAAAATAACAGTGATATGAATCTATTGAGTACTGCAGCCCTGAGAGCAGCATATAGTACACTAAAATAACAGCGATATGAATCTATTGAGTACTGCAGCCCTGAGAGCAGCATATAGTACACTAAAATAACAGCGATATGAATCTATTGAGTACTGCAGCCCTGAGAGCAGCATATAGTACACTAAAATAACAGTAACATGAATCTATGGAGTACTGCAGCCCTGAGAGCAGCATATAGTACACTAAAATAACACAGTAAAATGAATCTATTGAGTGCTGCAGCCCTGAGAGCAGCATATAGTACACTAAAATAACAGCGATATGAATCTATTGAGTACTGCAGCCCTGAGAGCAGCATATAGTACACTAAAATAACACAGTAAAATGAATCTATTGAGTGCTGCAGCCCTGAGAGCAGCATATAGTACACTAAAATAACAGCGATATGAATCTATTGAGTACTGCAGCCCTGAGAGCAGCATATAGTACACTAAAATAACAGCGATATGAATCTATTGAGTACTGCAGCCCTGAGAGCAGCATATAGTACACTAAAATAACACAGTAAAATGAATCTATTGAGTACTGCAGCCCTGAGAGCAGCATATAGTACACTAAAAATAACACAGTAACATGAATCTATTGAGTACTGCAGCCCTGAGAGCAGCATATAGTACACTAAAATAACACAGTAACATGAATCTATTGAGTACTGCAGCCCTGAGAGCAGCATATAGTACACTAAAATAACAGTAACATGAATCTATTGAGTACTGCAGCCCTGAGAGCAGCATATAGTACACTAAAATAACACAGTAAAATGAATCTATTGAGTACTGCAGCCCTGAGAGCAGCATATAGTACACTAAAATAACAGTAACATGAATCTATTGAGTACTGCAGCCCTGAGAGCAGCATATAGTACACTAAAATAACAGCGATATGAATCTATTGAGTACTGCAGCCCTGAGAGCAGCATATAGTACACTAAAATAACAGTAACATGAATCTATTGAGTACTGCAGCCCTGAGAGCAGCATATAGTACACTAAAATAACACAGTAAAATGAATCTATTGAGTACTGCAGCCCCGAGAGCAGCATATAGTACACTAAAATAACAGCGATATGAATCTATTGAGTACTGCAGCCCTGAGAGCAGCATATAGTACACTAAAATAACACAGTAAAATGAATCTATTGAGTGCTGCAGCCCTGAGAGCAGCATATAGTACACTAAAATAACAGCAATATGAATCTATTGAGTACTGCAGCCCTGAGAGCAGCATATAGTACACTAAAATAACACAGTAAAATGAATCTATTGAGTACTGCAGCCCTGAGAGCAGCATATAGTACACTCAAATAACACAGTAAAATGAATCTATTGAGTACTGCAGCCCTGAGAGCAGCATATAGTACACTAAAATAACAGCGATATGAATCTATTGAGTACTGCAGCCCTGAGAGCAGCATATAGTACACTAAAATAACAGCGATATGAATCTATTGAGTACTGCAGCCCTGAGAGCAGCATATAGTACACTAAAATAACAGCGATATGAATCTATTGAGTACTGCAGCCCTGAGAGCAGCATATAGTACACTAAAATAACACAGTAAAATGAATCTATTGAGTACTGCAGCCCTGAGAGCAGCATATAGTACACTAAAATAACAGTAACATGAATCTATGGAGTACTGCAGCCCTGAGAGCAGCCTATAGTACACTAAAATAACACAGTAAAATGAATCTATTGAGTACTGCAGCCCTGAGAGCAGCATATAGTACACTAAAATAACAGCGATATGAATCTATTGAGTACTGCAGCCCTGAGAGCAGCATATAGTACACTAAAATAACAGCGATATGAATCTATTGAGTACTGCAGCCCTGAGAGCAGCATATAGTACACTAAAATAACACAGTAACATGAATCTATTGAGTACTGCAGCCCTGAGAGCAGCATATAGTACACTAAAATAACAGTAACATGAATCTATTGAGTACTGCAGCTCTGAGAGCAGCATATAGTACACTAAAATAACACAGTAAAATGAATCTATTGAGTACTGCAGCCCTGAGAGCAGCATATAGTACACTAAAATAACACAGTAAAATGAATCTATTGAGTACTGCAGCCCTGAGAGCAGCATATAGTACACTAAAATAACAGTAAAATGAATCTATTGAGTACTGCAGCCCCGAGAGCAGCATATAGTACACTAAAATAACAGCGATATGAATCTATTGAGTACTGCAACCCTGAGAGCAGCATATAGTACACTAAAATAACACAGTAAAATGAATCTATTGAGTGCTGCAGCCCTGAGAGCAGCATATAGTACACTAAAATAACAGCAATATGAATCTATTGAGTACTGCAGCCCTGAGATCAGCATATAGTACACTAAAATAACACAGTAAAATGAATCTATGGAGTACTGCAGCCCTGAGAGCAGCATATAGTACACTAAAATAACAGTAACATGAATCTATTGAGTACTGCAGCCCTGAGAGCAGCATATAGTACACTAAAATAACACAGTAAAATGAATCTATTGAGTACTGCAGCCCCGAGAGCAGCATATAGTACACTAAAATAACAGCGATATGAATCTATTGAGTACTGCAGCCCTGAGAGCAGCATATAGTACACTAAAATAACACAGTAAAATGAATCTATTGAGTGCTGCAGCCCTGAGAGCAGCATATAGTACACTAAAATAACAGCAATATGAATCTATTGAGTACTGCAGCCCTGAGAGCAGCATATAGTACACTAAAATAACAGTAACATGAATCTATGGAGTACTGCAGCCCAGAGAGCAGCATATAGTACACTAAAATAACACAGTAAAATGAATCTATTGAGTACTGCAGCCCTGAGAGCAGCATATAGTACACTAAAATAACAGCGATATGAATCTATTGAGTATTGCAGCCCTGAGAGCAGCATATAGTACACTAAAATAACACAGTAAAATGAATCTATTGAGTACTGCAGCCCTGAGAGCAGCATATAGTACACTAAAATAACAGCGATATGAATCTATTGAGTACTGCAGCCCTGAGAGCAGCATATAGTACACTAAAATAACAGCGATATGAATCTATTGAGTACTGCAGCCCTGAGAGCAGCATATAGTACACTAAAATAACACAGTAAAATGAATCTATTGAGTACTGCAGCCCTGAGAGCAGCATATAGTACACTAAAATAACAGTAACATGAATCTATGGAGTACTGCAGCCCAGAGAGCAGCATATAGTACACTAAAATAACACAGTAAAATGAATCTATTGAGTACTGCAGCCCTGAGAGCAGCATATAGTACACTAAAATAACAGCGATATGAATCTATTGAGTATTGCAGCCCTGAGAGCAGCATATAGTACACTAAAATAACACAGTAAAATGAATCTATTGAGTACTGCAGCCCTGAGAGCAGCATATAGTACACTAAAATAACAGTAACATGAATCTATTGAGTACTGCAGCCCTGAGAGCAGCATATAGTACACTAAAATAACACAGTAAAATGAATCTATTGAGTACTGCAGCCCCGAGAGCAGCATATAGTACACTAAAATAACAGCGATATGAATCTATTGAGTACTGCAACCCTGAGAGCAGCATATAGTACACTAAAATAACACAGTAAAATGAATCTATTGAGTGCTGCAGCCCTGAGAGCAGCATATAGTACACTAAAATAACAGCAATATGAATCTATTGAGTACCGCAGCCCTGAGAGCAGCATATAGTACACTAAAATAACACAGTAAAATGAATCTATGGAGTACTGCAGCCCTGAGAGCAGCATATAGTACACTAAAATAACAGCGATATGAATCTATTGAGTACTGCAGCCCTGAGAGCAGCATATAGTACACTAAAATAACACAGTAAAATGAATCTATTGAATACTGCAGCCCTGAGAGCAGCATATAGTACACTAAAATAACAGTAACATGAATCTATTGAGTACTGCAGCCCTGAGAGCAGCATATAGTACACTAAAATAACACAGTAAAATGAATCTATTGAGTACTGCAGCCCTGAGAGCAGCATATAGTACACTAAAATAACACAGTAAAATGAATCTATTGAGTACTGCAGCCCTGAGAGCAGCATATAGTACACTAAAATAACAGTAACATGAATCTATTGAGTACTGCAGCCCTGAGAGCAGCATATAGTACACTAAAATAACACAGTAAAATGAATCTATTGAGTACTGCAGCCCTGAGAGCAGCATATAGTACACTAAAATAACAGCGATATGAATCTATTGAGTATTGCAGCCCTGAGAGCAGCATATAGTACACTAAAATAACACAGTAAAATGAATCTATTGAGTACTGCAGCCCTGAGAGCAGCATATAGTACACTAAAATAACAGCGATATGAATCTATTGAGTACTGCAGCCCTGAGAGCAGCATATAGTACACTAAAATAACACAGTAAAATGAATCTATTGAGTACTGCAGCCCTGAGAGCAGCATATAGTACACTAAAATAACAGTAACATGAATCTATGGAGTACTGCAGCCCTGAGAGCAGCCTATAGTACACTAAAATAACACAGTAAAATGAATCTATTGAGTACTGCAGCCCTGAGAGCAGCATATAGTACACTAAAATAACAGCGATATGAATCTATTGAGTATTGCAGCCCTGAGAGCAGCATATAGTACACTAAAATAACACAGTAAAATGAATCTATTGAGTACTGCAGCCCTGAGAGCAGCATATAGTACACTAAAATAACAGCGATATGAATCTATTGAGTACTGCAGCCCTGAGAGCAGCATATAGTACACTAAAATAACACAGTAAAATGAATCTATTGAGTACTGCAGCCCTGAGAGCAGCGACTCAAATTCCCGACCGTAAACGGATTCCTCGTTCTATTTCTGTCCACGTGCTTTGCAATGGTCGTCTTGTTGTTGCGGCGCGGCACGGCACGGCGTGACGCGATAAAAGATCGCGTCTGGTCACGGTGTAACTCCTGCTTTAAGATCAGCATAGTAGACCAAAAATAACATCGATATGAAATTATTTAAGTTCTGTGTTCGCATATATCGGCTTTACATAGAGCTGGGTAGTATTGGAAAACATGTTTAACTATGGTTTAACCCCATTTAGACCTTTAGCTTAGGTGCAGTGGAGTTAGCAGTCGATTCAAAATACAAATGATCCGATATTAGACGATGATTCAGTTAGTTCTTTGCATTTTCAATGTTCCCCAATTATCTTACACTTTAGAGGCTGTTTATCTTAGAATTTTAACAAAATATAGTGTAAATTCACTTACCTTAAAACCGCAATCTTCTATCAACAGTTGATAACGTATCTATAGAATCTTGCCAAATTAAAAAAAAAAACTTGATCCCGCCTCTGCTTCAATTTCATTGGTTGAATCTGTAAACCAATCATTTTCCTTTCTGCCCTTAGAACATGTTTGAGTAAGTAAAACTCCCATCTGCCTTCTAGAGCTCGCTAACCATGACTTTTACATCCAGATAAACACTTTTCAAGACAATAAATACACGATTGAGACGATGAATGCATGTATTGCCTCTGAATTTGCATCTGAATAGCGCTCCCTCCGTGGGCGTGGCCGCATTAGCGGATAATGAGCTGAATCACGGATTTCTGACATGGCTCTCTTTTCATACAGATTACATAAACACAGAAGGTTTGTTTTCGATTTGACTTACATGATTTAAAACCTGACATCTTAATGTTTTTTTAGACATAAGTTAAATTTGTCTGTGATTAGTATTCACTAAGTTACAGTTAATTTTCTGAGAACTATCAGATTGGACTTCGTTCAGAGGGAGAGGAGAGATCACGCATCATGTTAGTTTTCTTTATTTTACAAAAAGCACAACATTTTGTTTTTACTTTGAGTGTATATAAATAAAAGAAGACATTCTATAGTTTCAACTGATATATTACTTATGTCTCTATGACAAAAAATGACAGAGTATTTTAAGTCTGTTTTGCTGCAATGTGAAAAAAACCCTGCAAAACGCGCCGGTGCGTTTTCAGACCTCAGAGTGTTAACATTGTGCGAAGTGGCTCTTAACATTCTCTATGGTACGATTCCTATCAACCGGCGACAGTACCAAAAACTTAAAAGGAGAAAAAAAGAAAATTACATTTGTCGTCAATAAAAAAATGTGTAAAAAAAATTTAAAAATAAAAAAATCTGCCAAGAAGCGTGTCTTCAATCAGACTGGAGGATTTCTTTTACCGCTCCTTAGCGTCGCAGTACCCTTTATTTCCAGCTTAATCGCGTCTAGACGGGGTTGAGGATGGAGTATGCAGAGAAAATGTATTTAGTTCCCCAACACCAGCTGGAAAAGCTGAAAAATGAAATCGTTCGCGAGAATATTCAACAGGTCGTAGAGAACGAACTGGATGCATCCATAAGAAATATCTTACTCAGGTCTGATTTGAATCAGTACGAAAAAGCCAAACTCTACTCAAACATACTGAGCAGGTTTTTGACGATCGTTAAACAAGGTGATCGGGAGAATAACGTTTTAACGTTGTCGCTACCGTATTCTGAAAACGGTCATAACGATCTGAAAACTGACTGCACTCTTCGTCAGGTGTGAGGTTGAAGGCGTAAAGTGTGTATTCATTCAGAATGTCATCCCTGTCAATAGAGAGCGCTTGGTTTTTAAGATGTCTTCCAGAGGCCATAGCCAGTTGATAAAATTCTCATACAGCGGCCCTAGATTCAAAATTCGGCTGTAGTGGTTTGGCAGGAAATTGCTGGCCGTCAACGTAGACTGCTAGGAACTCCAAATTGTAATGTTTGAAAGCGGAAGGGTTTTTATTGTAGGCACCTGTGAATGCATCGTTATCGACCATAGCCAGGACGATAGATTTTGGTAGCGTTCCTAAAAACTAATTTTCTTGATTCGAAACACGGGACCCTGCTGGTATGGACAAATTTTTTAGACAAACACGGTCTATGGGGTACTTTGCTGTAGTCGATAGCAAAGCCTGGGCATGACCCAGTCTTACAGGGGGTGGTACAGAGACTTTCTTGACAAATAGGCTCGCTGACATAATATTTAATTTGTACGCCACATTGCCGTCCCTCATCAGACAGAATTCGTCTTTGGCTCTGATCATTCTCAGTTTAATGTCGATGTTATTTAGCATCAATTTTTCTTGAAAGAAAATATCACTGTGAATGGGGGCCATAATCGTCGCCATTCCCCGCTATAAAAAACTCCAGAGGTGAAGAGTCCGATATAGCCGATAAAGGAGGTAATTATAAATAACTGCTTTTCTCAATAACTGTCTGCATCAGAGGAACCGTAAATAAGTCCAGCTCAGACTTGATGCACTCTCCTGACATACGGTGGAGTAATGCCATGTTAGAAAATGGTTCTTTTAACTGATAAGTTTCGCTTTACAGACTTCTTACGCTTTCTGCGTATGACTGTATGTTTCTTGGGACCCCGCTTTGTTTTCTTCTTTATCGAATGACCACGCCTCCTTATACCCGGTGGTTTAGACATTCTCTTACAAGCCATGACCATCAAACCCGACCCGTCTTGAGATTTAGCGTTATCGTTATACGTTCTCGACAACGCGTTTGAGATGACGTTGGATACTATATTTTTAGCAGCCGATTTTAGGTGGGGTTTAGCAATACTGAACCCCCTTTTCAACAGCGGTATGGCCATCCTAAACAAACCTCTAAACAACCCCCCTAACCCCGCCCCGTACATGACGCCACCCCCTGAATATCCCGGTAGACCACCGCCGGCCTGATTTTGGTAATAGTTAACATAATCCGTAGCATCCATCCCACATTGGTTGTAATATGCCATTTTTTAAAAAAAAAATTTCAACAGTTTAAAGTGTAGTTTTACGATGACTTTGCCATAAGAAAATGGTATTTCGCGGTTTTGGTCGTCCTTCAGTTCGATGGTAATATCTGTGATGAGCTCCTTGTTGACCGATGCGTAATGTGGTTTGTCGTATCTAACACTGACGATATCATTGTTCTCGCCCGTTATATGTACGCATCTCAAAAGGGGGACATACGAATCACTGACCGATTGATATTGGATAATGTCGGTGTAAACGTACATAGTATAGAAACCGCCGTGGATATCGGTTTGATGAGGAGCAAATGTAGTTTGGCTCTTTGTAAAATCAGCATCTTTATTGTAGGCCGAACGGCCGATAGCATCATCCGGATTCACTCCTAAAATAGCGGCGAGTTTCCCAAAGAAGGATACTGAAACGTTAGGTCTCGCAACCATATACATCTTGTTTTTTAAAGGATCATGACTCAATACAGCTGTCAGTACGAGAGCGTTACTTATCGCACGAATCACTTCACGAACGTTCGCGTAGTACCCGCTGTCTATTTGTACCTTCTTTGATACAAAAAACTTTGATGAATCTTTAAACGGGCCTGGGTTGCGGGCAGGTTGGGTATGTTTTGGGACTGGCGCGGGGGCGGTGTGTAGGGTAAAAATTCTGTCTTCATCATTAAACTGTGTTCTGAAGATGAACGGAGGTTCTACGGGTTTGGAACGGCATGAGGGTGAGTCATTAATGACATCATTTTCATTTTTGGGTGAACTAACCCTTTAAAGTAGTTTTATTGTTAGACATGCCATGGAAACGTTCTAAAATAACGGTCACCTTAAAAAAAAAACACTCTGGGGGTCAGTTAGGATATTTTAAACTCATGTTTTACTATAGCTGTCCCCACAAAACATGAGCGTTGGATTGTTATTATCACTCCCATGGAGAAGCAAAGATGACTGTCCTGTTTTATTTTGAAATATACCCGTCAGATCTCAGGCATTCAGCGCAAGACTCGCGCAATTGACGCTCTCACATGCAGTGAAAAATCACAGAGCAAAGATGACACTGACAAGCCTGTAGCCTATCCAGTGAGAAGTTGTTGATGAAACTTGAAAAAAGCTCTCAAAAATGTGAAAGTTCACTAACGACAGAACATTAGATATGTGGAGAGCATAAACAGAGTATAAAGTCAGCACATGAGTACAAAAAAATCTACAGAGGGTAAGAAAAAACAAGATTTGCACAAAATTTACAAAAGAGCCAAGAAAACACAACCTATACCGACACCATCTTGAGAACGCGTAGTTTCAGATAGTAGATTAGATAATAGATTAAAACAGCTTTATTCATTTTTGTGTAATTAGAGAAAAAAGGCTTCCCAACAGGATTAAATATAAATTTGGGGCTTGTGGTGGGTGAAAGTGGTAAAATGAGAATATCCTTATTCTTTATTAAATGTACAACCCAGGTGAAAAAATACTATAGTAAATAGTTTAGTGTTTTGAACCATACTATAATAAATTGTAGTATACTGTATATATTATAGTATTTACAACACGTTGTTAATGAATGCTACAGAATACTTTAATGTAGTGAACTGATAAACTGTAATAAATACTGTAGTATACTTTAGTTTTTACAATAGTAAACTGTAGTGTATATTGTAGTATAATATACCCTAAAGTTGTAGAAAACTTAGTACAGTATTGGGTAATTTGATTATTACTATAGTTGTTATATTTTCACAGCAACTATAGAATTACCACAACAAATTAATTCAAGTACTTTACTATAGTTCAAAAACACTATAGTATTTACTATAAATTACTACAGTGTTTTTTTTTTCACCTGGTAATAAAGAAAAAATCCTTATGTGAGAATGTATACATTGTGATTCTTTTGTCTGTCTATTATGTGTCAGCTCAGCTGATTTTTGGATTGATGGGGAGAGGGAACAATACTTAAAAGCAGCAAGAAAAAAAAAATCATACTAGGCTAAATGGGAAATCATTCTAAATGCCAAAACTGTATATTATATATTATAACTGTATTTAATTTCTCCCATTTTTGTCTCATTTTATCTTGCTTTCAATACAAACTCAAAGGGGATTCAGATCCTGAAGACTCCATGCAATGATGCTGTTTTGCAAGCTTTTCCTTGCACCTCATTTTTAATAAACCTTTAATAAACATAAAAGTTCCAAGTGTTGTTTTTTGGGAAAAAGGGCAGATACACCTGTATATGATTAACACTCAACTTGGCACACAATCTTTAGTTCTATTTAGATTGCTCCTGATGACTAGAACATATTTTCTCCTGGGGAAGTGGGGAAACCATGCATTCATACTGCTTTCTCTGAGCGACTGGATCATGCTCATGCAACACTGCAAACCATAGCGGAGATTTCACATTTCAAATTTCACATTTCACTTGTTTGCAGTGGGTTTTTTAAGACAATCACCTGTCACATGTCCCTGTGAAACCATAGTGAACATGACATGATTGCCCTTAACTAACATAAAAGTTTAAAAACATAAAAATTCTTCAAAACAACTGCAACACGGTCTTAACCAAGGTAATGTTAGCCAGAAATATGTTAACAAGGCAGGCAACGCTAGTTGAAAACACTAATCCTCAAATATTAGCAGGTTTTTATCTTTTAAAAACAACATTGCTGTAACTACAAACACATACTACAGTCACATGTCGGAGTATTACATAAATATTGTAAACCAATGCATTTATTGACTGTAAATTACCAAAAATCACGGTTCTGTCTCTCTAACCCTATGGTTTTGAATTGCCACCGAAGCATTTCCTGGAACTATCTGAAGTCTATGCGAATCACGTGACGATCAAGCGTTTTGAACTTCCTTTGTCGCAACTCTCTCTCTCTATGGCTCTGATGTGCACTAACAAGAGTGATGCACCAGCCAATTGAGAGTTTCCCAATTTATGCTGAATTTAACAATAATATTTCTAAACTCCATTACACATTTCACAGCGGGATAGGGTGTGTGCATCCATGCTCCGTCGGTGTTCCCTCGAGGATGACCAGCCTGAGATGAGAACATATAGTGTTCTTTACCCCAAGAACACCAACCACAAACTCATCAGGTGTGTATAACAACTCAAAACTCAGCATGAATTGACATAGTTAACATAGTCCTTATTCATGTTCTGATTTGTAATGTTCTTTTTCTCAACCATCTGTTTTGTTTGCCATTTGACTTATTATAGAAAAATTAAAGTGAAAACTTGACAATTCTGAAATGCTATAATAGAAAGTTATTCTTGTGGCCAGAGAATAATATTCTTCTTATAATAGTCTGTGAGAAAACTAGGATAGTTTCTCCAAACAATTATTAAACTAGAACTAATCATATATGTAATCGATATTATAATCCGATTATTATAATCCGGTGTAATTAATTCACAATATATGTGCATAGTTCCCTCTTGTGTCAACATATATCATAATTAATCATAAGGCATTATGATTTGTAATACATATATTTCACCTATGATTTGAGCTAATTGATTAAATACCTGTAAAATCGCTAAAGATAGTTACAGCTGTGAAAATAAATCTGCATGATTAATACTTTTGATCTTTCATTTTAAAAATTGACAAAATCCAACATTTAATTGGAGAATAATAATTTTAAATGGGGGGGGGGGGATCTCATTATGAGAGAAATGTTTTTTCTCTAAAACACACTGCTCACAATTAATCACACCCTTTTAATCAACACTCCCAAGATAACAGCTCTGAGTCTTCTCCTATAATGCCTGATGAGTTTGGAGAACACCTGACCAGAGATTCCTTCATGAATCTCTCCAGATCCTTCAGATTCCAGCTCCATGTTGGTGCTTCTTCTCTTCATGGTGGTTCACTCCACTCATTTTCTTCAGGGTTCAGGTCAGGGGACTGGGACGACCATGGCAGAAGCTTCATTTTGTGCTCAGTGACACATTTTTGTGTTGGTTTTGATGTTTGTTTTGGATCATTGTCCTGATGGAAGAGCCAACCACAGCCCATTATTGGATTTCTAGAAGAAGTGGTCAGGTTTAGATTTTTTATCTGTTGGTATTTGATAGAATCCATGATGCTATGTATGATGCTGATCAAGATGTCCAGGACCTCCAGCAGAAAAATAAGCCCACAAAATTAAAGATCCAGCAGTATATTTCATTTTACACATGGGGTACTTTTTGCCCCTGTGTGCACCAAACCCATCTTAAGCGTTTGCTGCTAAAAATCTCAGGACATTTGAAAAGTAACTGACACTACTGGAACTTCAAACAGGATGGGTTATACGGTCAGATGCAACAAAACATTTGCCTTTTCAGCCACAAACACTTAAGGTGGATTTGGTGCTCACAGGGGTAAAAAGTACCCCATGTGTACAATGAAATATACGGCTGGATCTTTAATGCTGTTGCCGTCCAGAATAAAACATCTCAATCGTGTGAACGGATTTGTGGAAACTGTGGTTCCTATTTATTGTGATCCAACATTTGTCTTTACGTTTATGAAAGTATCCACAATACAATAGCAAAATATATAAGTATAGTATTTTTATGTTGCATTAATTAGTGTCTAGCATACCTTCCTATATGGACCAGAAGACATTGCAATTACTAAGTGATATTTAGACAGACTTAAAGAAGTTCCAGATCTATACTTGTGCTCTTAGTATTTAAGTTATTTTGCCATTCATGTAAATAAACATGTGCAAACAAAGTGAAGTGAAGTGAAGTGAAGTGACATGTGGCCAAGTATGGTGACCCATACTCAGAATTTGTGCTCTCCATTTAACCCATCCAAGTGCACACAAACAGCAGTGCACACACACACCGTGAACACACACACACACCGTGAACACACACCCGGAGCAGTGGGCAGCCATTGCTGCGGCGCCCGGGGAGCAGTTGGGGGTACGGTGCCTTGCTCAAGGGTCTCACCTCAGTCGTGGTATTGAAGGTGAGGAGAGCGCTGGACATTCACTCCCCTCACCGACAATCCCTGCCAGACCTGAGACTCGAACCCATGACCTTTGGGTTACAAGTTCGACTCTCTATCCATTAGGCCACGACTGCCCCTGTAATATACTTGCTCTTGTCAATTTATTTTGATGTTACATGTACATTTATGAGCAGTTTCTTTAATAGCACGTGGTTTATATGCATGTTGATGGTGATTGGGTGGACATTTTTGTAAATTTTTTAAATTTTTGCAAAGTGTATCTCAAACCCGTTGCAAACCATTTCCTGGAAACATGTCGTTCAACACGGAAACCGTATCAAAACGTTGCGCACCGGTGTGAGCTTGAATGTGCCCCTGAAGTGATTTCTAACTGGATAGGTGAAAGGTTGAAAATGCTTGACTGCTGAAAAAAGTTTGAGAGGAGACGAGCATACAACATATGGAGGACCAGAAATGACTCAAGTATAAATAAATTAATAAATACGTAAATGCATAAATAAATAAATAGATAAATGTGTAAATATAGAAATACGTAAATAAATAAATAAATGAATAAATAAATAAATAAATAAATAAATGCACATACATATATAAATGAATGAATTAATAAATAATTACATGCTGAAATAAATAAAGATATGTGTAACAGTGTGTAAAAGTGTTAAATTGATGCATAAATGGGGACAGCGCCATCTGTCTGCTGCGTGATGGCATATAGCACGTGAAATAGGGACCGCCCACAGCAGAGATAATGAGACATGCTGCGGGTAAGTCACACATTTTCAGCAGCCGGAGAATTATAAGTTAAAATGATTAAAAACACACAACTAACTGCTTTATTGCTGATTTATCCTGCAGTGAACTTCTTAGAACTGTTGATGTGTTAGGGATGGGTAAATGAAGCCTCATGAAGCACTGAGGCTTTCCCCTGACTGTTCCGGGAAAAGCTTCAAAGCTTCAAGAGTGTCGAGAACAGTGCCATCTGGTGCTTAGGAAGAAGCTTTTGGAAGAAGCTCTGTCAGATGACGTAACCACCACACGCTCCACAGTTTCAATGTTATGTGTACAAATAAAAGCCTTACACATGTGTGTTTCATTTGTCCATTAAATAAATTAATTTACCCTTTAAAGTGTGACAATAAAATATAATATGACCTTACATGATTTAATATGATGTATTTATCTCTACACGCATTCACCAGTGAAAAGGACATTGTGTGATAGGATCATCTGTTTTTAAATGTGCTTATAACACTTTGATAGTGCTTGTGTAACTGTAGGAAAGACAGAAAGGGGATACAATTGTGTTAATTATTTTTATTGAGAAATGAAAGCTGTTTCACAGTGTTGGGGCTGAGTCTATTTCTCCTTTTAGACAGTACTTCTCCGACCTTAGAGAACACTCTTTCACGTGGTACAGAGGAGGCCGGGGTACACAGAAACTGTAATGCCAATGTATATAGAAGGGGGTAGACATGTTTCTGCGTTCTCCAGTATTCAAGTGGATCTTCAGCTCTTTGTATGTTTGTCTCGGTAAGGTATCTATCAACTTGTACGATCGCATCAGAAGTGGCATTTGAGCTTTGTTTGCCGTGGTCTACAGCACTGTCCAACAGAAGCCAACGATTTCCACCTAAAATATATGATTGAGAATGACTGAACATGTACATTGACTGAAGATAAGCCACATCAGTGGTCAACAATTATTAAATAAATGATTAAAAAAACATACTTGAGCTTGGTGTGGGCTGTTGGGTTGATGATGGTGCTTCTGTTGACTGAGTGCTTGATGATGTGGACGGTCTTTCATCTTCGGCCCTAATGACATTAGCACATTCTTCTGTTAGCCGTTTGACAGCCTCTGTCATTTTAGTGTGGTTAAGGAAACCCAAAGTTTTAAACCTTGGGTCCAGCAGAGTTGCCATGGTCATTATGCTGAGCGACTCCATATTCCAGATATGTTCCCTCAGACGCATGATGAGGTTGTCTGTTAATTCCTTTGCAATGGCCAATGTTAACCTATGAAATATACAATGATTTACTGAAATACAAAAATAAAACATTAAAAATGAATAAAAAAGGCATCAAAACATTTATTACATTTGTTAATGTACATAAATAAAAATCAATACCTGTTTTGTTCACCCAGTAATGAATGGTGAATCATTTTTAGCAAAGGAATTACTTTGGAGCCAGACACTAATTTTTCCTCGGACAGCTCTACTGTGGCTAGGTGGAATGGGGCAAGAACACACAGAATTTGCTGTATGGCTTCATAGTCCTGTGCATGAAGTGGAGCTATATCAGTTTTAAGTGATGCAAGGGACGCTCCCACAGTTTGCCTTACATCATGCACAAGTGCTGTTCCAGCGTGTTTCCACATCATTCACTAGTTTACGAGCTGTGACAAGACACTTCATCTTGTCCTTGATTGCCCACTCCATCATGACATTCTTTTTCACCAGGGCCATATTTTCCACTGTGTGTCTGTCTGGGAACTTCTCAACATCCAACAACACTGTATTCATCTTATCACTGTCATCAATGTAATGGCAGGTTATTGTGTCTGTGTTGATAGAAGTTCACATATCTGATGTTAGAGACACAACAGTTGCTTTTTCCATCTCAGCCTTGGCTTTCCTCTTTGCTTCTTCATATTTTAAAGACACCATTTTCTTTAAAGCCTTTTTGAGGTCACCAAAAATAAGACAATTATATAATTACATTATTATTCAATTCAATTCAATAAATGTATTGCCATGTCAACACAGTTGATAGGAATTTGTCTTGGTACAACTCTCAAACATAAATATTATTATAGATATAGATGTATTATATAGATTATACATCAAAATTGACCTCTTTTAAACTCACCTGTCTGTTTGGGATTATATAGGAAGGATTAAGGGCATGGATGAGGCCCCTGAAACCCTCATCCTCAACCACTGAAAATGGCTGAGAGTCTTTTATGACCATGTTGACCAATGCCTCATCAACCATTTGCTTGCGAGATGCTATAATGAATTGAAATGAAAGTTTTATATAATATACATGTATTGACTTAAATCATGATAATGCATTCACAATTATGAATAAAAATCATGAAGCAACAGTCCTACTTTGTGTGCTTGTAGGATTGTTCTGTGCAGTCTCATGTAAAGCTCTGAAATGCCTTAGCATGGATGATGTGCTGTTTCCATACACAACTTCCTTGTCACACACCAAGCATCTCACCTTCTGAATAAAGTTATATGAAATTAAGAAATTACATACAAGAACAAAATAAGTTTAAGCAAAAACTGATGTTTTTTTTAGAAAAGCATACATACATTACATTGGAACATACAAGCTCAAAATATTCCCAGATAGGGGAAGTCTTTCTTTTTTTGGCTGTTGCCACAAATCCTTCACCAAACACCAACCCTATCCCCTCTCCCTTAATCCCACCCTAACCCCAAATACCAACACCAAGTTACCTAAAAAAACACCAAAAGTGCAAAGATTTTACAAAAACAAAAAGTCAATAAAGTAAGAATAAATAATAAAAAAAAGAATGAATAAGTAGTGACAAATAAATGTTGTTGGTTATTTAAATGTAATATATTGATTAACTTTCAAAGTACAGCACTCTCCTCACAAACACATCAACCAGACTGAGGCAACAATGACTCGTTAAATAAGATCTGGAGTTCGAGCCTTCTGACACCCAAAGCGAAACGCGCACGTGACTGGAGAGAAAGTGAGGCTTCGTTTGTCATCGATCACGTGACTCTAGTAAACCAATACACACCCCGATACGGGGCTTCACTAGAAATTGTTTCGCTTGTGTGATACGCGCATCGAAGCTTCAGTGTCATACGTAACATCACTATGATGTGTGTTTGGCGTCGAATGTGCTGTTTTATGTTGAGTTATTTTTAGTTTGTATTACGAGGCCTAGTCGTAATTAATTTGTCTTTGTTTTATGTAGAAGTCATTTAATTCTCTGTGCAGTTTCCCTTATTTCTACATGTTCTCCATTGTGCAGGTATGTTGTAAGATGTGTTGTTTTAATGTTTAATGTATTAATTAATAGTTCAAATGAAATTATATAAGTTCGCCACTAGGTGGGGATGTTTACCCTCCGATCCAACTTAATTTATTTGTGATCAATTCATTGAAATATCTATTGTTGTTAAATTGAAAAATGTTTAACACTATACGATCACAACGCATAAAGATGTAATTGATTTAAAAGATTAAAAAAGAAAGAACTGTTTTAAATAAACAGCAGAGATAATGAGATGCTATGGAAGTCATTTAATTCTCTGTGCAGTTTCCCTTATTTCTACGTGTTCTCCATTGTGCAGTTCGGCAGAAAGACCACCCAGGCATGTCACATATGCATGAATTAATTAATACATATTTTTAAAGGTGCCCTAGAATTATAAATTGAATTTATCTTGGCATTGTTAAATAACAAGAGTTCAGTACATGGAAATGACATACAGTGAGTCTCAAACTCCATTGTTTCCTCCTCCTTACGTAAATCTCATTTGTTTAAAAGACCTCAGAAGAACAGGAGAATCTCAACATAACACCGACTGTTACGCAACAGTCGGGATCAATCAATATTTGCATATGCCAGCCCATGTTCAAGGCATTACACAAGAGAATAGTTAGGGCTGTACTACTGTGCACAATTTCTGTTAAATATGGCGGGTTCCACTGCTAATGATTTGCGTTTAATATCAAACGATACAGATGATAAACGTCTACCTTGTGTTTCGTTGTGTAGTGGATGATTTAGTTCAGCTCAGTGCTGATATGGACGCAGACCTTGATCCAGCTGTGTTCAAGACGCAGCAGGACAGCTTCACACGCGCTCAGACAAACATGATGGGACGTCCACCATACCTTTACCTTCACAGGTAATCGAGGCACAGCTCCTTTTGGGACACATTGCTGGAATTAGAGCTCATTTATTTGGAGTGTGTGAGAGAACAGTTCGTCAGAGGATGATATGAGATCATTTATAACTTTCTGTCAGCTGTACGTTTTGATGACCGGTTTGACACTAATGTTTGTGTGGTGAACTTAAACCCATTTGTTGTTACAATATTTCACAAATACAAGTACACTTGAACCCATAGTGTACTACAAGTGATAACTAAATATATTTTTTAAATACAGAGATAGTTTATTAAAAGCACTTTTTAGCTCATATTTCATGGTGTCTCAGAACAGCACAGTTGAGTACACTTAGATGTTCTTAAGATGATCTCAAGAAGAACTAAAGAAGATTTTTTTAGTATATTAGTATAAAATTAGTATAAATATTATAAACAGCTCCGTGGAAACATCAGTGTCCACGGAGCTGTTGAATGTCCTGGGCCAGCGTGGAGGAAACAATCACAATGTGTGCTCCAATCACACTGAATGGGGTCCTCCACCGGCACGCCAAGGCCCTTACATCACGACCACATATTCACATTTTAGACAGACTACACAACATCATCACAGCAGAAGACCAGCTGGAGCAGAGCAGATGAGACACATATATCTCTCCACTGATCTGTTCTGGCCCAAAACTGCTTTCATGAGATTTCTGATCTCCAGCCCAATATCAGGAGATCCCTCATTGAAGAAGTCCTGGAGGAGCCTGTGACCCAACTGATGCAAGGTCTGTGAAAGGAAGGGTTCTCCAGTCAGGAGATTCTGGAGAGAGAGGACACCGCCTGTGACGGGGATGAAGAGCTATGGCCAGATCCAGATAGGCCAGAGATGATGCTTCTTTTAAATCAGGCTTTATTTTGCTCTCCACAAATGCTTTTGTTCATTTACTATACTGTACACTACCGGTCAAATGTTTTTGAAGAAAAATAGTTTTAAAAGAGTCTCTTCTGCTCACCAAGATTCATTTATTTGATCCAAAATAACAGCAATATTGTGAAATATTTTTCCACTGTAAATCAGCTGTTTTCTATGTGAATATACAGTAAACTGTACTCCAGTCTTCAGTGTCACATGATCCTTCAGAAATCATTCTGATATGATGATTTGCTAATTTGTTGTGATAATGTTACAAAAGCTTTCTATTTCAGATCAGAGCTGTTCTTTTGAGCTTTCTATATTTATAAATGATTGTATTCAACAATGATAATAATAAATGTTTCTTGATCATCAAAGCATCATATCAGAATGATTTCTGAAGGATCATGTGACTGAAGACTGGAGTAATGATGCTGAAAATTCAGCTTTGATCACAGGAATATATTACAATCGATTCAAATAGTGATTTAAGATTGTAATATTTCTGTTTTTACTGTATTTTGGATCAAATAAAGGGTGAGCAGAATATTGGTGTATTTAGAATATGTTCTGATTTTCAGAGCAAAATGAACCTTTGGAAAAGCATTGATGTGTTGTGTGATTTCACAATGCGGAGAGAAATAAATATTTTCATCAATGTGCAGTACTGTGTTGAGTTTGGTTGATATATTCATGTACTCTAACAACATCTCTGGAAAAACAAATCAAAGCCAGACTATATCACTGGAAAAGTAGTTTTGTCTAATGTTATATAAATGTTTTGTTTATTCAGTTAAACATTTTATTCTGAAGCTTAAGTTTCAGTCATTCCAACTGCATCAGCCACTAATTTTGAGAATATTTTGTGATTAAAGTGGCTTTTTTCCCCCAAAGTTTTAAAGCAGCACATTTTGAAGTTACACTGCATTGTGTTAAATGTTTCATGTTTCAAAGGATATATTTGCACATTGTATTAAAACATGGTTTTAAAGCAAGACCTCTAAGGGGTAATTCATAAAATCTAAGAAATATCTAGAAAAATAATTCCACCTGTTTTTCATAGCAGTCCATTTCTCAATATAATAACATATTTGTAGCTTACAGTTAAAAGGGACAGTTTTTAACAGTGTACATTTTGGGCTTTGGGTCCTCATCCATCAACCACATCACTTTTACCTCATAATAATAATTTATGGCCACTTTAAAAACTCAGAAGTGTCTGATTCACACACTTGTGAAACTAATTTAGGTTAGTCACTTGAGTGATTTCAAAGTCATATGAAGAGAATAAAAAGGTGTTTTTGCTCAGATCAATCAGCACCATTGTTCAGGTGAAAGACTTTCTCTTTCTCTCATGCCAGTGTGTGCCAGCGCTGATGTAAAGGATTGTGGGCGACACAAACCAGCTGATCAGCTCATGATGGTCCACTCACTTTGTCTTTGTCTAAACACACAGGTCAGATGGTCAGTGGTCATCACGAGCGTCTTGTTCCACACAGAATGAATGTGTCTTCTCTGTCTGTGAGGCATGTTCACATCTTCTTCTCTCGTCAGTGTGTGGTCGAGCCCCTCTCAACAGCAGGATTGATGGAGGGGAGAATACGGTACTGTGTCAAGCTGGTCATTCATCAGCTTTGTTCAGTAGAAAAATTAAAGTGAGAAAATGAGGATGTTTTCATTTTTATGAATTCAATAAAGTGCCATTCTTGAAAATGAGGCATTTGAATAACTGACTTGTTTTGTCTTTAATGTCTCTCTTCATTGATGGTTTTCTCTGTCTTGTTTCAGGTGGAGAATTGTCCTTGACGGTGGTATGGATGGGTCCAGCTGTTCACAGGCGTTTATCAGCCTTTACCCGACACTGGAACAGCCATGGTTTGAGAACAGAGCGACACCAGACACCCGTGCAGATTTTGGTCCGAGGCCGTCTGGAAGGACAGAGAAGCACAGCGATGGAAGAGATGTTTGGCAGAACAGCAGATGAAAGTGTTCTTCAGGATCAGAGCAGGAGACACCAGTGTTTGAGCAGATGTTCCTTCACATTGGACAGAGCTGCCCTAGAGCGACTTGATGCACACATTAATACACTCGCTGGTATTTAAAAATAAGTCTTTAGGATATTTTAATGTCATTAATATTTCATAAGAACATCCATGTGTTACGGTAGCTGGTGCAGAGACGAGGCAGATCACGGATTTCCACAATGATACAGTACTTTAATGAACAAAGAGCAGGAACACCAAACGTACACGTTAACATAAACAGAGAACGGACAAGGAGTGCAGGGAGTGAGTGCATTATAAAGGGAGTGCAGATGATAGAGTCCAGGTGCAGGTGATCTGTGATGATGAGGAGCTGACGAGGGAAGTGAGTGCAGGTGAAGAAACAGGAGGATCATGGGAAATGGAGTCCAGGGGAACAAGGGATCTGTAACACCATGTTATATAAAACACTTAACTAAAAGGTAAACTTGAGTGATTAAAGGCATTTAAAATGCCATGCAGGCTCTGGGCAGATGGGTTTAAACGCCTCTATTTCATCTGTCAATCACATTAAACACTTTCAGTCATCTGTGAACAAACATATGGCAGTAATATTGTACTTAAAGGGACAGTTCTGTCATCATTTAAAGCCAAGAGATCCTTTCAGGGCAAAAACATGGAGCAAAAAATGCCTCAAAAATAATTTTAGTGAAACCTAATTCACGTGCACAAAATACATTTATATATTCATAAAATACATTTCACAAAGGCAAAACACAGTTCATAGATATCCATCTGCTTGCTGTGTCTCGTGAGGATGACTGAAAGCCATTGATCAGTCAGAGCTTTGTCCAGCTCATGTTCAGATGAAGAGCTTGATGCTCTCGAGGGGAAGAACTCCATGCCAGAAGCAGGATATCGTATGGTTCGAGGGGCGTACAGCGGGATAGGGTGTGTGCATCCATGCTCCGTCGGTGTTCCCTCGAGGATGACCAGCCTGAGATGAGAACTGTTCCTTACCCCAAGAACACCAACCACAAACTAAATCAATCAATCTTCTCTGATGGGATAGTGTTCATCAAATGTGAATCACAGAACTCATTTTATTATGAATACTATACATTTGGATACAGTACCATTTTAATCTGCTGGGTTCTTCCTACTATACAGTGGGGTTCATCACAATGTTCAAGTGTTTTTATGTGGTCTAGAAGCTCCAGTGAGACCTGGCATCATAGTTAACATCATAGTTTTCAGCTACAGATACTAATGTGTCAATTCATTATTCACATTAAGTCATGATCTACACATTTGTTCAGGTTGAGTTTCATAAGAGAGGCCAGTAGAGTGATTTAAAGTCATATATAGTGTGGTTCATCAGTGCTGGTTCTGCTAGGTCTAGGGTGGCTAACGTCGGTCCTGGAGAGACACTCCAACCCTGATCAAACCTGAACAAACAAGCTAATCGAGCTCTGAAGGGTTGATATAAAGCTGTAGGCAGATAAATGTTTATCAGACTCTCCAGGATCACTGTACTCATCTATATACTCTTGTCCCACAGAATCGAGCGTCTCTGGCGTGATGTATCTGTAGGGGTCACAAGCATCTACTACAACATCCCGCACACACTGGAGGACAGTCACCTGCTGGATATTAGCAGATCCTCGCACTTATTCAGCTGTCATTATGTCTTCCTGAAAGCATCCAGGCCAGCTTGGATGTCTTTGGAGAGGGGTGGGACCACCATCCCATGAGGACAGAACAAAATCTGACACCTAATCAGTTGTGCTCCAAAATCCAGTTATGGATCCAGAGCTAATAAACGTTAAGTGTGAAAAGGAAAAAAAATAAAATAATAATTTCTTTAGGATGCAGCCATACCAAACCCTGAATGGGAGGACAGCAGATACTCAGAGGACCAAACCTCGGGATGCATGTTCCTGTGCTTGACATTTCATTACCAGACGATGAAATCGCACAACTTAAAGAGGGTAAGTAAAAAAGTTTAAAAAGTTAAAGTTCAAATAACCCGGTCTTATCTTTTTTTCTTTTAAAGAGGCGTATTAGAAGTTGAACAAACACTGCCCCCTGTTGACTCTTTCTAGTTCAATGAGACCAGATCCACTGTGAACAGATTGTAGGAACATCACCATATCCATGTTGAGTGCGGCGTAGCTCTGATAGTGACAGGGAAGCGTGTGTGTGTGTGTGTGTGTGTGTGTGTGTGTGTGTGTGTGTGAATATAAACTGTTTCATATCTCGGCTAGCACAGGTCCATGATAAATGTGACCTTGGGTGTTTTGAAAGGCGCCGTTAAATAAAATGCATTATTCAATATAAATCAATATCAATATCAAAAGTCCATCCCAGCCGGAGCACAGATGCCAGCGCACCTTTGTCTCTTTTTCCCCTGAAATTAAGCAAATTACTTTATTTTTTTTGTTTTTTTCTCAGAAAGTTAAATGATTTCTTTTTTTTTTAAATCCCAAAGCTGTCTGAAGCTGTCTCACAGAAATCCACATTCAAGCTGAATAAAATAAATTCAATGTTACTTCCATTACTTTCCCATGGTTTTTACAAATGGAAAGTCTTCATTGTTTCAGTGCACTGGGCAGTCTATTAGGAAGAGAGCAAAAACAGAATTATATTTCTATTTGAAAAGGACTGAGGCTTCACACATACACAATGCTGGCTGGATGGAGAGAAAATTAAAGCACAATGCAGTCCTACTGTACATTTACTGTGACACGACACCAAGTACTGAAGATTTATTCACAAGACCAGAGCGCTGATCCACGAGAAACTGATTCATGTAAACTGTGACTGTCAGAAAACTTTGAACGGCGGGAACTGATGTCACACCATAGGCTGAAGTCCCTTTACTTCTTCACTTTATTTATTTATAAAGGGACCATGTACAGTTTTTAACATAAATGTTTCCATTCCATGATCAAGTCAGCTGTTAGGCTTTCTCCAATGGTAAGAGATTCAGACCCTCTCATCTCCCCATTAATGGGTGCGTCTTAATCTGCTCCCAAACTCGTCATCAGTATATGGTGTACAGATTCAGGCACTGGTGAGGACAGCAGGGGTCCTGGCTCACGACACATCTCCGGCGACATGACAGCGTCCTCATGTACCACATCACTACTGTATTTATGAACTACAGCAGAGCTGATATCTTTATGACATCACATGGAAGTACTTGCGAGATCATAATGATTCAAATGATGATGAAACTTTGCTTGTTACATACGAGCAACATTTAGCCGTCAGGAGTAATAAATGAATAAATGATCAGTGTTCGCTAGATTGTGTTCACATGACCTGTCTAACGATCAAATATAATTAAATAACAGTTTGTGTTTTAAAACATATATTGCGTGTCGTTGTCAGGCGTCATGTGTAATGAGTCGGCTCACCTGATTGAAGTTTAGCGCTTCAGAACTTGCGTAGTGATCTGATTGAGAAGCACCAATCTCTGATGGACCCTCTGATGGTCTTCCTTATTGAAAACACCTCATTCAGATCATCAGCTCATGAGGAAAACGCTTCCTGAACTCAACTGAGAGTGTGTCAGATATAAAGACTCTTTTTCTTTCATCTCCACCTGTCTTCATGTGCCTTAAATGTTGTTGGAAAATATTCCAGAAAAGTTAAGAAAACACTTTTATACACAACTCAACACACGTGATCAATCCACTGAGCCGGACGCAGCAGCTCTGTGTGTGAAGAATTAGAGGAAGACGGAGATTTCTTTCTGAAAACACATTTCAGCTTCACATGAACTGTCCCTTTAATAGAGTTCATCACGCTTCAACTTGAATGAGTTTAATATAGTGACTTACCAGAACATTTGCAGAAATTCATGTTTTTGACCCATTTGTCATTGATTTTCTGCCTTTTTCTTGTCTTGTTTTTGCCCGCAGTGTTTGCAGGTTTTTCAAGCCACTGAAATGTGGACATTGCATGATCTGCTCATTTTTAGCGCAGTCCCAGGCATCCTGTGATGAACAGTGTGAAGAACATTTTCACATGATGACCATACATGTAGCAGGTTGTGTTTTTATGCTTGTAAAAAGTCCCATGCTGGCTAACGCTGCTGCCGGGGTGATGTGTTCTGGAAAATGTCATAAAGTGGTTATAAACAGGTCGAAGTCGGTCCAAGCCTTTTGAGATGGTCATGAGCAGATCAAAGCTGGTCCAACAAGGAAATGAGCTAATCCAAGCCTGGACCAGCTGGTCAATGGAAGATCAACTCAGACTGCCTTCAAAAATCTGATACTTGAGGCAAAATACAAAATACAGCTGTGTTTTTAAAGTTATGAATGGTCAATCTCAATTATTACAGTAACTCTGACGTAATCTGAGCTCATAAAACATCATCTTAATTATTAAAGAAGAAAAAAGACGGTGTTAGATACTCTTTAGCAATGCATCATCATGCTAACATCCAGCCAGGCTCCACCACTGCATCACTGCAACACTTCCATCACTGCAATAACATAATTATATTGTAACTAACATAATATAATCAGATAATAATTATATCCGTTTTCTCACAGAGGGTTTCTGGAAACCTGTGCAGCAGTCTCGTGTCTTTCTCTTTCATCTGCTCATGCTTAGAGCAGCAGCAGCGCAGCCTGGGTTACATGATTACAATTATCATTATTATTTATTCATTTATTTATTTTTAATTGACTCGTGGGCCGGATCAAACTGTCTCGCGGGCCGTATGAGGCCCGGAGGCCGGACGTCCCCCACCCCTGCGTTAAGGGAACGTGAAGGATCATCTGGACGCCAATGAATGTAGAATTATATATGAAAATTATTATTATTTAAAAAGCACATTACAAGGCGCAATACCTGATCGAATAAGCTGCAGTTATGAGAATCATCCATGGAATTTGGTAGAAAACACACACATTATCCGGCCACCTATAGGCTACACTTTAAAGTATAGGCGATAGGTAAGCATTTATGCGTTATTTATGTGAAATATGTATAAACCTTTACATTTTTGAAGCCCAAATACGTGTATATCGTACGTATATGTGTCTATTTATACGTCACATGCATACGTTTGCAATGGTCAAATTTTACGTACAAATAGAAACGTATTTTCAGCTGGACGTGCCTTACCATCATTTTGAGTTATTAATAAACCTTTTGTGTTATTTGGAAACCTGCTTTCTTCTTGCCTGTGGTGACACACCGTTACATTATATTAGTGCAAGTGCATTTAAAACATCAATACTGTAATTTGTAGCATTTGAACCTTTAATTTAGTGCAGTATTTACTGGATTTTAATTTAGTGCAGTATTTACAGTATTTAACAACTGAAACTGGAAATCCTGTATTATCCTGTACCTGTCACTACTGTTTCCATCACCATGATCACTCATTCTATGACCACACTCGACAAAACTGAATAACTGTGAATTCATATATTAATATAGACACATTAAAGATCATGTGTACCAGAAATCTTTGTCATATCTTTTTAGTAGTTTAACTTTTTATTTATATTTTTCACAGAAAAAACAAAACAAAAAGAACATTATCTGAGACAAGTGATACAATAACAAACTTATTTTAATTTATAAATTTAAATATTCTGCAACTCTGATTAAAAAGGTCAGTTTTCAACTGTAATGATGCAGTCATTTTTTCCATCATGTAAATCTGTTTTAGTCTCTGTTTCCATTCAGTTACAGTTGGTGATCTCACAGACTTCCAATTAGCAGTAATGTTTTTTTGTGTTTTTTTGGCAATTAGTAGTAATACACGTAAAATATATCTTTGGTCAGCATTGAAAACATCAACTGATATAACACACAGTAAGAAAAATCTTCTCTTTTTACAATTTTCTCCATCTCTTCTTTAATATTTGTCCAATACGCAAGGATTACTGGACAGTCCCAAAATATATATGTATGGTCGCCTGTTTTACCACATTGTCTCCAGCATAAAGGAGCAGAGGGGTCTTAACCAGAGGAGTATGAAAATACCGTATTTTAATTTTCCAGTCGAATTCCTTCCACTGTTGACTGTTCATTCCCTTATGGCACCTATAACAGAGTTTATCCCATAACTCGTCCTCTATTACTGTATTAGCTTCTTAATATTGTAAGTGTTTCCAGCCATGTCTCTTAACAATCTTTTATAAAGATGAGAAACATGTTTACCGACAGGGAGACGTTTTTCTGTTAAAGAAGAAAAACGAGACTTTAAGTGTGTTTCTTCAAAGAGCTGACTAAAAATAAAGAGGCCTTTAACTGCCCATCTCCTAAAACCATGATCACACACTGAAGGTGGAAAATCTATATTACCCGCTATGGCCATTGCTCGAGAAATTGTTCCAACATCCTTAAGCGTTTTCTTCACTTCTGCCCATACCTTTATTGTATGATTTATCCATTCATTGTCAATCTTCATTTTACTGAGATGTTTTAGATCCATAAAGGGTAGGGCAGACAGTTGTGCGCCCTTAACTTCCCCTTGCTCCATTTGAGTCCACTTTGCTTCCTCATCTCCACTGATCCAAGTCAAGTCAAGTCAAGTCAAGTCAAGTCAAGTCAAGTCAAATTTATTTATAAAGCGCTTTTACAATTGGTAATTGTTCAAAGCAGCTTTACATATTAGAAGCACAGAAAAAGGGAAGTGGTTAAAAATAAGCTGTACAACCAAGCGTGGTAATATGTAACATATACAAGATGGTGCTACATTAAGCCAATGTCGGCTGACTCCCAGGGGTGGAAAAAAAACCCTAGGAGAAAAACCCAGCGTGCTAGCACTGGGAAAAAAGTCCTAGGAGGGAAAAAAACCCCTTGGAAGATATATATAATATATGTAAATGGATATGGAGATCAAAATCTGAATTATACATTTTTATTATAGAGATTAAAAATAGATTATATATAAATATATGTAAGTGGATACGGGGATTAAAAATCAGAATTATAGGTGCAGCCAGAACTGGGTCTGTAGGCCTATTGTCTCCTGGGCTACGTTGTAGTCAGGTCCAGACACAGGTTCTCCATCTGATCTGGATACGGCCTGAATCCAGCACCCGGCAAACCTCAGGATAAGCAGAGAGACAGATATTAGTGTAGATGCCATTCTTATTCTGAAGTACAGGTATATCTAGTATTATAGGAAATGTTCTCGGTTCCGGCCGACTTAATTATTGCAGCGTAACAATCCTTTAACGGATTTGAAAAATGTTAATGTATTGATAATGTGTTATGTGTATGCCAGGTTAAAGAGATGTGTTTTTAGTCTAGATTTAAACTGACAGAGTGTGTCTGCTTCCCGAACAATGCTAGGAAGATTGTTCCAGAGTTTAGGTGCTAAATAGGAAAAGGATCTGCCGCCTTCAGTTGATTTTGATATTCTGGGTATTATCAACTGGCCTAAATTCTGAGATCGCAATAAACGTGAAGGACTATAATGCATTAAGAGCTCACTTAGGTACTGGGGAGCTAAACCATTTAGAGCTTTATAAGTAAGTAGCAAGATTTTAAAATCTATACGATGTTTAATAGGGAGCCAATGTAATGTTGACAGAACTGGGCTAATATGGTCATACTTTCTGGTTCTAGTAAGAACTCTAGCTGCCGCATTTTGGACCAACTGTAGTCTGTTTAAAAGCTGAGCAGAACAACCACCCAGTAGAGCGTTACAATAATCTAGTCTTGAAGTCATGAATGCATGAACCAACTGTTCCGCATTTGTCATTGAGAGCATATAAAGTAATTTAGATATATTTTTTAGATGGAAGAAGGCGGTTTTACAGATACTAGAAACATGACTTTCAAATGAAAGATTGGTATCAAAGAGCAAACCCAGGTTCCTAATTGACGAAGGTTCAATGGAGCACCCGTCAAGTCTTAGAGAGTATTCAAGGTTTTTTCGTGAGGAAGTTTTTGGTCCAAAGATTAGGATATCAGTTTTTTCTGAATTTAATAATAAGAAATTTCTTGTCATCCAGTTTTTAATGTCAGCTATGCATTCTGTTAGTTTTGTGAATTTGTAGGTTTCGTCAGATCGCGAGGAAATATAGAGCTGAGTATCGTCAGCGTAGCAGTGAAAACTAACACCATGCTTCCTAATTATCTCTCCTAAAGGCAGCATGTACAGAGTGAAAAGCAACGGTCCTAATACTGAGCCTTGTGGTACTCCATATTTAACCTGTGATCGATACGACATCTCTTCATTAACTACTACAGACTGATAACGGTCAGATAAGTACGATTTGAACCATGCCAAAGCAATTCCACTAATGCCAATATAGTTTTCAAGTCTTTTTAGAAGAATGTTGTGATCGATAGTGTCAAAAGCAGCACTGAGATCTAATAACACTAATAGAGAAATACAGCCACGATCGGATGATAAGAGTAGATCGTTTGTAACTCTAACGAGAGCAGTCTCAGTACTATGGTATGGTCTAAATCCTGACTGGAAATCCTCACAGATTCCATTTCTTTCTAAAAAAGGAACACAGTTGTGTTGAAACTGCCTTTTCTAGTATCTTTGACAGAAAAGGTAGATTCGAGATTGGCCTGTAATTTACTAAATCTCTTGGATCTAGTTGAGGTTTAATAAGAGGTTTAATAATAGCCTGCTTAAAGGTTTTTGGCACGTGTCCTAGTGTTAAAGATGAATTAATTATATCAAGAAGTGGACCTACGACCTCTGGAAGCATTTCTTTCAGTAGTTTAGTCGGCATTGGGTCTAACATACATGTCGTTGATTTTGATGATTTGATAAGTTTAGATAATTCTTCCTCTCCTATAGCGGCGAATGATTCTAGTTTTACCTCAGGGACACTACAGTGCACTGTCTGAAGCGAAACTGTAGACGGTTGCATGTTTATAATTTTCTCTCTAATATTATCAATCTTGCAAGTAAAGAAGTTCATAAAGTCATTACTGCTGTGCTCTATGGAAACGTCAGCAGTTGAATCTCTGTTTCTAGTTAATTTAGCCACTGTGTCAAATAAATACCTAGGATTATGTTTGTTTTCTATTAAGAGATTTGAAAAATAAGTAGATCTAGCATTTCTTATAGCCGTTCTGTGCTCAATCATTTTTTCTTTCCACAAAAGGCGAAAAACTTCTATTTTTTTTTTTCCAACTACGTTCAGCTTTTCTAACAGCTCGTTTTAGAGCCCGAGTGTGCTCATCATACCACGGCGTTGGATTAGTTTCCTTAATCTTCTTTAGACGTAAAGGAGCGACTGCATCTAATGTGCTGGGAAAGAGAGAGCCAATATTTTCTGTTGCAGCATCGAGTTCTTCTAAGTTGTCAGGTATACTAAGGCGATGAAACTGCTCGGGGAGATTATTTATAAAGCAATCTTTAGTGGTAGACGTGATGGTTCTACAATATTTATGGCTGGGTGGTGGTTTTGCAGCCTTGGCTAATTGTATTATACACGAGACTAGATAATGATCTGATATATCATCACTCTTCTGTAGAATTTCAACAGCATCAATATCAATTCCATGCGACAGTATTAGATCTAGGGTATGATTACGACAATGAGTGGGTCCTGACACGTGTTGTCTAACTCCAATAGGGTTTAAAATGTCTGCAAATGCCAATTCAAATGCGTCTTTATTATTATCTACATGGATATTAAAATCACCAACAACAAGGACTTTATCCGCAGCCAGTACTAACTCTGATAGAAAATCAGCAAATTCTTTGATGAAGTCAGTATGGTGCCCTGGTGGCCAGTAGCCAGCACAAATGCCAACTTACATAATGTTACATAAAGCACCATCACTTCAAAGGAATTATATTTGAAATTCTTTTGAGTGATTCTGAATATATTACTATAAATTACAGCAACACCTCCCCCTTTGCCTTTCTGTCGAGGATTGTGTCGATAATCATAACCTTGAGGACTAGATTCATTTAAAGTAATGTAATCGTCTGGTTTTAGCCAGGTTTCTGTCAAACACAGCAAGTCTAGTTTATTGTCTGTGATAATTTCATTTACAATAAGTGCTTTTGAAGAAATAGATCTAATATTCAGTGACCCAAGCTTTATCATTTGTTTATCTGATTTATCTGTGATTTTCATTTTTTGAACATCAATTAAATTTTTACCCTTAAAAGGTTTCGGAAGTTTTTTGTATTTACTAGTTCGAGGTACAGACACAGTCTCTATGTGATAATATCTAGGTGAAAGAGTTTCTATGTGCTGTGAATTATCTGAGTTCTGTGACGTGAGGCGGCTAGCAGACGGTCGGTTTAGCCAGTTTGTCTGCGTCCTGATCTGGGCCCTGGTTTGTCATGTTTCAGCTCTAAGACTATTTGCCAAATTTCTAGATAGAAGAGCAGCACCATCCCGGGAGGGATGAATACCATCTCTTTTCAACAGATCAGGTCTGCCCCAAAAGCTTTTCCAATTGTCTATGAAACCTATATTATTCTGCGCACACCACTTAGACAGCCAGCCATTGAGTGATGATAACCTGCTAACTATCTCATCACTCCGACGAACAGGAAGAGGGCCAGAACAAATTACTTTTGCTAACATTGAATTTGCGAGTTCACACACCTCTTTTATGTTAATTTTAGTGATCTCCGACTGGCGAAGTCGAACATCATTTGTGCCGACGTGGATAATGATTTTAGAATATTTACGTTTAGCTTTAGCCAGCACTTTTAAATTTGCTTTGATGTCAGGTGCTCTGGCTCCCGGCAAACATGTGACTATGGTGGCTGGTGTCTCTATTTTCACGTTCCGTGTAATAGAATCGCCAATTACTAGGGCACTTTCAACAGGATTCTCAGTGGGTGCGTCACTGAGTGGGGAGAACCTGTTTGATGTTCTAATCGGAACGGAAGAGTGGTGTTTGTTCTTGCCATTATGCCGCCTCACAGTCACCCAGTTAGCCTGCTGCGTGGCTTCTACAACCGGAACCGAATGTGCAGTGTTTACTAGGCTAGTCGCATCCAAAGCAGTATCTAAGGCCCTTTCAGTCTCACTATCCTCAATTAAAGTTTGGATGTGTGTCTCTAATTCTGAGATTCTCTGTCAGCCTGACAATATCCCTGCATTTATCACATGTGTAAGTCTCACTGCTGACAGAAAGAGCTAAGCTGTACATGTTGCATTTACTACACATGATAATCGTCGGACATGACTGACCGTGTATTTGATGAACGCCGTCCAAAAAAGTGCAACGCACACGGGACTCGCTGGCTGGATGTCTCGGTCGCTTGCCGGTGCCTGGGGCGAGGGTGATGTGCGGGACGCTGTACCTCGCGGTGGATCGATGAATGCCGGGCAGCAACGTCTCCACAGCTTCCCGATCTGGCGAGGACAGATCAGAATAACATACATCGGATGAATCCGCCATTCAATCGACAAGGAAGGTTGGTTTAAAGGAAAAAAGAAAGTAGACGGTAGCTAGCAGGCTAGCGGGCTATGGCTAACACTAGGTGATTACGCTGGTGGATTGCTAGTAATAAATCGTTCCGTTTAGTAATACTATGCAATAGGTTAAGTAATCTAGTGAAAATAAGAAAGTTATATTATGTGAATAGGAATAAAGAGAAGGATTTAGGATAAACTCCACGAAGCTCTGAGCGTAGGTCAGACAGCAGACAGGCAGCAGCGTTGAGCAGCGTTGAATCGGAAGTCACAATTGCTGCTAGTTGAGCTGCCCAATAATAACATTTTATATCTGGCAAAGCCAAACCTGCTTTATTTTTAGCCAGATAAAGTGTTTTAAGTTTAGTTCTAGGTCTTTTGTGTTGCCATATAAATTGAGAAATTAATTTGTTCAACATATTAATAGTGGAAATTGGAAATCTTATGGATAACGACTGGAATAAAAATAGGAAACGTGGGAGCAGGTTCATCCTTATGGTCTCAACTCTGCCAAACAGAGATAAAGGAAGAACTTCCCAATGAACTAGATCATTCCTTATTTGATTAAATAGCTTATTATAGTTTGCCTCAAAGAGTCTTGTAGTTTCAGGTGTGATATTAATCCCCAATTACCTAAATGCTTGTTTAGACCAGTGAAATGACACCATCTTGTTTAGTTGTTTAGGCCATGTTCCTGATATGGTAACGTCAGTACTTTGGGAAGCAGGGCTTTCACAAACGCAACCATGTCCCCATGTTCACTCCTCTCTGGTATTTGAAATAATCGAAGGTTGTTTCTCCTCAGCCTGTTTTGTAAATCATCACAAACAGCTGTGAGTTGTTTTTCATGTTGAAACAGGTGCCGTATCACACGGTGCTGCTCTGCCCCCGCATCTTCCACATCGCTCACTCCAGCTCACCAATCCTCTGCTGGTGGTCACTGAGCTGCTCCTTAATATCTCTCACAGTCTTTTCCAAGCGTTCAAGGGTCTTTGTTATTCGTTTATGTCCCTAACTGTTTTCTTCACAAAGTTTTCTCATTTCTTGTATCAAAGACATTTCACCCTCACGTGCTACCTGCTCCTCGCTTCTAGCGCTGTTCGTGCTCGGTGATTTATTGTCAGTTTCTTTCAAATGTCCTGGTTTTCCTTGTCTTCTTGTTTTCGATGTGGTAGTCATATTGTTCACTGGCTATTTTTTTATCCTGAAAGCTTTATGTATCTGCAGTTGTCACTTTTTTCTACCTTTTTTCTGACGGAGCCTCGTCTCTAACCTGTTGTTCTGACCATGACGTCACCGCATCTTTGTCATATCTTTATGTTAAATATGGAGCCCCTTTATATCACATGCAGAAAAAAATAGTAGGCTAAATCATGCGCAAGACAAAATAGTTAATCATGCACACAATTTAGAAATTGATTGAAAGAAATAGTTACAGTCCCTGTGAACCGGAGGTTTTCTCCAGTGTTGTGACGTATTTCCAAGTGAAACGGAACATTGAATAGAGGGCAGGGTTTACCTTTAGGCTCCTCCTCTCCATCTCTCGCTCATAGAGACAGAGCGCATTTAGGCCACGCCCACGGGGGGGGGGGGCATTTACTTTGTATTGCGTGAGGCTGCCTCCTTGTCATTTCTGACATATAACAAAAAACAGAACAAACAGAACAAAAGTTGGTACAACCAATAAAACGTGAAGCATCAGCAGGAAGAATGGGTAAATCATGGTTACAATTTTGCAAATAGTGGGAACAAATTAGTAAATCATGTGCTTCATTCGCTTGACTTCATGGCTGCTTCACTGCTGTGTTTTCATGAATCTGGTCAATGGATACTCAGTAAAGAACTGTACCGTCAGAGGGTCTTTGAAATATGCACAAAACATAAATGTGTTCTGTAATAAGAGGAACCTGCATTTTATACCAAGGAATATACCGGACAAAGCCACATATCTGGACGTTTCTGACAATGTCATACAGAAGATACACCAGGAGTATTTCTCTCATCTGTCTAATCTTAAAAGTTTTATTGCACTACACAACAGGATCTGGGAAGTGGAGGTCGGAGCGTTCAGCAGTTTGGTGGCTTTGCAGGAGTTGAATCTGGTCTTCAACCAACTGATAGACATCTCTGGAGGAATGTTTCAGGATCTGAGAAATCTCACTGTGTTGCATCTAAATGACAACTTGATCGCAAATATCAACATCTCTGCATTTTCACCCGTGATCAGTTTAAGAAAAGTAAATCTGTCCAGAAATCATCTGAAGCAAATAAGCAAAGTTCAGCCGCTCTTTTCATTACCTCAATTACAGGAAGTGCACATTGGGAGCAATAACTTCAGCTCTTTTCAGACCTCTGAGGTGTCCAACATATCTCTGAGACTGAAAGTCCTGGATTTATTTCAGAATCCTTTGGAAGTGTTCAGTGTCACTGCAGATATTTTCTCTCGCCTGGATAATTTGAGCTTGGCTTTTATTGCTGAGAACATGACATGGGATGTGCAGGATAGAAGCTATCTTCAAAGCGTGCGACATCTGGATCTAAGTGGAATACAGCTGCCCGTGGAGAAGATCACAGATCTCCTGCAGACCTTCAACTCTTCTCTGGCCAGCCTGAGGCTTCACTCTCTGGGGGATTTAAAGGTGAAAGCTTTGATGAGGAACGGCTGTCTGATTTCTTCTCTGAGATTTCTGGGCTTGCAGGGGAACAACATTACATCCATATCCAAAGATGAGATGCAGTTCTGCACACAGTTAACCGAGCTGGATCTGTCCAACAACGGACTGAACAGCGTTCCTGCTGTCATCAGCAGCCTGCTGGGTCTTCAGTTTTTGGACCTCATCACCTTCAACCATATAAAGAACATAAGTCGTGTTGATTTTGCCAACTTAACCCAATTACGGACCCTTCAGATGTACAGTAATTATATATCTTTAATTGAGGACTTTGCGTTTAAAGATCTGAAAAGCTTAAAAACTCTAATGATTGGATCTAACAGACTCGTTCTCAATGGATATTTTAAAAAAGATCTTCAAAAACTTACGATTTTGGATCTAGCGAATAACAAGCTGGACTCGGTCCGTAGGGGAGATTTTGAGATTTTAAAATCCCTGAAGAATTTGTCTCTTCCAGACAATCAAATCTCATTTATTGAAGCGGGGTCCTTCGATGGATTGACAAATTTAATTTTCCTGAATTTGCAATCAAACAAGCTCTCTCTGTCAGGGTTCTGCCCTGACAGCCCTGTCTGTTTTGTGTTTGTTTAATGTGTCCTTGTTTATGTTGTGTCTGAGCACATGGCTTTGTCTATGTTTGTGTTTGCCATGTGCTCCTCTGTTCCCTCCTCCTTGTTTGTCACCACGCCCCCTGGTCTAGTCATTGTTTAGTGTTTTCACCTGTTCCCTATCCTCCCTGCTCCCTTTCTTGTTGAGTCCTCGTTTGTCTAAGTGTTGTCACCTGTTCCTCATGTTCTTTGCCTCCTTTATATTGTGCACTCTTTCCCTCATGTCTTTGCCAGTTCGTTAAGCTTCGTGCCTGTGTTCTAGTCTTTTGTTCACCTAAGCTCATAGCGTTTTGTGTTGGAGATTCTCGTATCCCTTTTTGCCATTGTTGTCTTCCCTGTTCCAGACCATCTAACCACCTGTCTCGTCTAGTCCTCGTAGTGTCTCTGGTCTCCCCCTGTCCTGTCCTACAGATTGAGGATCCCTGTGGATGCTCCTTCTCCCCGACAAGCAGCAAGACCGGTTCAGTGCCTGATCGTTTCTGATGGTTCTAACTGCTTTAGCTGTTTGATCCTGTCTGGCTCCTACTACATCTTTGGGCCTCATACTGCACACCTGCCAATGCTCACCGGCCTGCTTACTACCTGGGCTGTTCTCAGTGGCCGTTCCCTCAGCGTGCTCGTCTTTGTGTCGCACCCCCTTCCTATTGTATGGACTGTGTTCACCTCCACACCCTCTATATTCCCAGTTTGTCAATAAACCTGTAAAACTCATCCTGCGTTTGAGTCCTCCCTCACAGATCCTTGACACTCTCGGGGTTCAATAAAAGACTCCCAAACCTGAAAACCCTTCTGTTGAACAATAACTATATCTCATATGACAACCAGAAGCCTCTTGATCATCCACCCTTTCAAAATCTAAGAAAGCTAAAGACTCTGCACATTTTTAGCCAAGGTCATAAAGGAATGTGTTATCTTCAAACCTTTTCAAGGGACTGAGGTCTTTGGAAGAACTTCAAGCAGAGAATCTCAATATAAACTCTTTAGATCCAGACACATTCACTTACACTCTTTATCTGTGGGAGCTGGATCTCAGCAGGAATGAACTCCTTTCACTCACTACGAGAATATTTCTGCCCCTCCGGGTCCTCAAGACACTCCACCTGTCCAAAGTTGGCTTGCAATCTTTGGACTTTCTCATTAACGCAAATCTCAGTAAGCTGCATCTGTTGCATGTAAGCACGAACGCCTTATCCGTCATTAACGAGACCTTGATCCGGTCTCTGCCGACTCTGATTTACCTTGATCTGCGAGGAAATTATCTCTCATGTGACTGTACCAACGCCTGGTTCGTCAACTGGACCATCAGCAGCAATGACACCGAAGTCGAGAGTGCTTATGAACTCACGTGCAATTACCCAGACAAAGTCAAAGGACACAAACTCCTGGATCTGGATTCATGTAACGTAGATGTGGGGTTCTTCTGCTTCATCTCCACAGCCACACTAGTGTCAATGACCCTTCTCTGCTCTTTTCTCTTTCACTTCTTCAGATGGCAGGTTGTTTATGCCTATTACCTTCTCCTTGCTTTCCTCCATGATAACAAACAGCAGAGAAAGCCCAACGGTCTGCAGTACGATGCTTTTATTTCCTATAATGTTCATGATGAATTGTGGGTAATGAGGGAACTGCTGCCTCAGCTGGAAGGCGAGCAGGGCTGGAAGTTGTGTCTGCACCACAGGGACTTTGAATCAGGCAAACCTATCATGGATAATATTGTTAACGGCATTTAAAGTAGTTGCAAAACCATCTGTGTGAATAGCCATCACTACCTGGAGAGTGAGTGGTGTTCCCGAGAGATCCAGGTTGCTAGTTTCCGTCTCTTTGATGAGAAAAAAGACGTTCTTATCCTGGTGTTCCTGGAGCATATTCCGAGTCATCAGCTGTCTCCGTACTACAGGATGAAGAGACTAATCCAGAAGAAGAGCTATCTCAGCTGGCCTGAACCCGGAGAGGACACCAGGGTCTTCTGGCAGAAGCTCAGAGTCGCTCTGGAAAACAAAGACTCCTCAGAAATGGAGCATCCATTGGCTTGGATTTAGGGATCATCTAATTGAACCTTACTGAAGAAAATAGTCTGCAACTTTATTTTTATGTATAGGCTTTTCCCTTCTTAGACTATGATTGATTATAATGATCTCCTCTTTTACACATTTATTTCTCTTTAAATCAGGGATAACTGAGTATATATCATTTTTCATTAACACTATATTTTTGTGATGTTGATTATGTATTGCTAAAAACTCTCCATGTTTCTGATTTTCCAGCTTGTGCTTCAGTGTTTAAAGGTTGCCTAGATTCAAAAATTGAATTTATCTTGGCATAGTTGAATAACAAGAGTTCAGTACATGGAAATGACATACAGTGAGTCTCAAACTCCATTGTTTCCTCCTTCTTATATAAATCTCATTTGTTTAAAAGACCTCTGAAGAACACGCGAATCTCAACATAACACCGACTGTTACGTAACAGTCAGGATCATTAATATGTACGCCCCCAATATTTGCGTATGCCAGCTCATGTTCAAGGCATTAGACAAGGGCAGCCAGTATTAACGTCTGGATCTGTGCACAGCTGAATCATCAGACTAGGTAAGCAAGCAAGAACAACAGCGAAAAATGGCAGATGGAGCAATAATAACTGACATGATCCATGATATCATGATATTTTTAGTGATATTTGTAAATTGTCTTTCTAAATGTTTCATTAGCATGTTGCTAATGTACTGTTAAATGTAGTTAAAGTTACCATCGTTTCTTACTGTATTCACAGAGACAAGAGCCGTCATTATTTTCATTTTTAAACACTTGCAGTCTGTATAATTCACAAACACAACTTCATTCTTTATAAATCTCTCCAACAGTGTGTAGTGTTAGCGTTAGCCACAGAGCACTATCAGAATCAAATATAAACACTCAAATAAACACTATACTCACATGATCAGAAGCATGCATGCAGCATACATGACGAATATCTTGTAAAGATCCATTTGAGGGTTATATTAGCTTTGTGAACTTTATAAATGCACTGTATTATAGAGTCGTGAGCTCGATGGGCAGGGAGCATGAGATTTAAAGGGCCAGCAGCCCCTGAATCGGTGCATAGTTAATGATGCCCCAAAATAGACAGTTAAAAAAAAATAATTTAAAAAAATCTATGGGGTATTTTGAGCTGAAACTTCACAGACACATTCAGGGGACACCTTAGACTTATATTACATCTTGTAAAAAAATGTTCGATGGCACCTTTAAAGTTGCTCTTTATAGTTTTAAATATTTAGGGGTAATAATTACACGCAAGTGTTTAGATCTTTTCAAGACCAATTGTGATTTTGTTCGGTGGTCAGCTCTTCCCCTCTCTTTGGCCGGACGCTCTACACAATCCCAGATGAGGAATAAGAGTCTAAAATTATATTTTTTTTTATTTTTTTCTGAAAAAAAAAAAAAAAATTCAATCCTGAATGAACAGGAGAAAAGATTAGCGTTTTCTCAGGCATCACCATCTTTATTAATGTAATGCACATCTGAATCTCTTATTAACATGAAAGACATGCTCCATTCATTATTCTAAAGGACATTTCTACAAACACAACTTCTCTACAGGGTTATATTATATAACTATAATATATATATATATATATATATATATATATATATATATATATATATATATATATATATATATATATATATATTATATATATATTATATTTCAATAAACTGATCTCAGGGAGTATCGCTGTGCATGTAAACATCTCAGTGTTTCTTACCAACAACATCTGAAGAATAATCATGTTGAAATAATAAATAAGGAAATAACGTCTTTCTTGTTTCTGTAGTCTTTGTGTTTACTGTGCTGTCTTGTCTAGGTCATTAGTTTGATTCACTCAGAGATGCATACATAAACTAAACACAGATTTAGCCTTTCTTATTACCATTTCTAAGACACTCCATGAAACTACTACATACACTGATGTTATGAGATACATGTGATGAATGTTTCATATTTCACCATATTATAGTGAAAGTGACGTGAAGGGATGGTAACCCATACAAGTTAGTACACACACATTAGGATCAGAGAGTAGTGAACACACACACACACACTTGAGTTCTGTGTCTTGCTCAAGAGCATCTCAGTCATTTCCTGCTGGTATTGAGAATCAAACCCACAACCTTCAGGTTACCATTCTGACCTCACCAACCATTAGGCCACAACTGCCCGAAGGATCCATTACACTAATTAATCACATAAAGTGAGTCTGAATTAAGTTAATAACATGATACTGTAACCGTGATGTATTGATCTCTTTTTTTTAAATGTTTGATTTTAAAACTCTAAAACCAAGTTTTTATGTGTAAACATAATGTGCAAATATTCCCAAACTCTCTGACAGTGTGATCTCTCTGTGGGTTATGTGATTGTTGTCATTTATAAAAAAATATATAAAAAACATGTCTGTAATTAAAATTGAAATGAGTGATACACACATCTTTTGAATGGAAATAAATGACAAGTACTTTGGATGTCTTGTTCATTATGTTTATTTTCATATAAAAGCAACAGAACTTAAATTACATCCAGTTTTTCAGCAACACAGCGCGCGAGTGTGAATCCCGTGATATCCGCCTTTGATCTCGTAGGTTCTGATGGTTCTGATCCACTACGAGAGAACTGTCCGTCTGTCCTGCTCTTTGTTCACTCCTCCTATTGAAACAGGATATGAAGCAGGTACAGGATATTGAAACAGGATATGAAGCAGGTACAGGATATTGAAACAGGATATGAAGCAGGTACAGGATATTGAAACAGGATATGAAGCAGGTACAGGATATTGAAACAGGATATGAAGCAGGTACAGGATATTGAAACAGGATATGAAGCAGGTACAGGATTTTAAAACAGGATATGAAGCAGGTACAGGATTTTAAAACAGGATATGAAGCAGGTACAGGATATTGAAACAGGATATGAAGCAGGTACAGGATATTGAAACAGGATATGAAGCAGTTACAGGATATTGAAACAGGATATGAAGCAGGTACAGGATATTGAAACAGGATATGAAGCAGGTACAGGATATTGAAACAGGATATGAAGCAGGTACAGGATATTGAAACAGGATATGAAGCAGGTACAGGATTTTAAAACAGGATATGAAGCAGGTACAGGATATTGAAACAGGATATGAAGCAGGTACAGGATATTGAAACAGGATATGAAGCAGGTACAGGATATTGAAACAGGATATGAATATGAAACAGGATATGAAGCAGGTACAGGATATTGAAACAGGATATGAAGCAGCTACAGGATATTGAAACAGGATATGAAGCAGCTACAGGATATTGAAACAGGATATGAAGCAGGTACAGGATATTGAAACAGGATATGAAGCAGTTACAGGATATTGAAACAGGATATGAAGCAGGTACAGGATATTGAAACAGGATATGAAGCAGCTACAGGATATTGAAACAGGATATGAAGCAGGTACAGGATATTGAAACAGGATATGAAGCAGCTACAGGATATTGAAACAGGATATGAAGCAGGTACAGGATATTGAAACAGGATATGAAGCAGGTACAGGATTTTAAAACAGGATATGAAGCAGGTACAGGATATTGAAACAGGATATGAAGCAGGTACAGGATATTGAAACAGGATATGAAGCAGGTACAGGATATTGAAACAGGATATGAAGCAGGTACAGGATATTGAAACAGGATATGAAGCAGTTACAGGATATTGAAACAGGATATGAAGCAGTTACAGGATATTGAAACAGGATATGAAGCAGTTACAGGATATTGAAACAGGATATGAAGCAGGTACAGGATATTGAAACAGGATATGAAGCAGGTACAGGATATTGAAACAGGATATGAAGCAGCTACAGGATATTGAAACAGGATATGAAGCAGGTACAGGATATTGAAACAGGATATGAAGCAGGTACAGGATATTGAAACAGGATATGAAGCAGGTACAGGATATTGAAACAGGATATGAAGCAGGTACAGGATATTGAAACAGGATATGAAGCAGGTACAGGATATTGAAACAGGATATGAAGCAGGTACAGGATATTAGCTAATATAATTCATAATCAAGTTTAGTGTAATATTATATTAACTAAAATAGTCCATCAGTTCACCTTAAAGGTAGGGCTGTTCGATTCCGTATTTTTTGGAATTGATTCCGATTCCTGTTTCTGGAATCGAAAGAATCGATTCCTCACTGTTATTTTCAAATTTTTTTTTAATGCCAACACCGTGTCTAACATTGTCGCGTCTTACCTTGCCACACAGCAAGTAACTCTCTACACCGGGCGTGCAAAGCGACCGCTGCAAATCCATTTGTCCTTCCTATTAGACATATTGCGACTGCTGCTTGGTCATAATTAGAACGAGGCATTTACTTCGGAGATTTGTCACATCGTGCTTCCTGCATCAGGTGTAGACAGTAGACACAGTGTAAAGACTAGGAATATGTTCACCATATATAGGTAGATTCTATTTACATACATATACAGGGTGCGATCTGGCGCTGAGGCGAAGCCGGATATTTTATTTATTCCCACCGGGATAAAGGGGATAAAAATAATTCAGCAGAGGCAGGGATACATAGACCAGAAGGGGGAAAATCCTAGGCCTTTACACATATAAACTTTTTTAGGGCCTTTACACATTCTTCGCGCGATTGATTGTTGTTGTCGATTGATTTATTCTTTTTGTCCCTAAACTACAACAAGCAAGATCAAACCCGGCCCAGTAACCGATTCTAAAGATTCGGTTGGGTCAGTCATTGCGCGTGATTGGCTACACAATGCTGAAATAATCATCCTACCCTAAACCATACTCTGTGTCACGACTGGATCCATTTATTTATTCTGAACGTTATTTCTTTACAGGTGATGTGATTGTGTTGACAAATGAAATCGGCTACGTGGCCGCGGTTTGTGTTAAAAAAGAGGAGTCGATTCCCCTTAATGGAACCGATTCCGGCCTTTGGAATCGACTCTCGATTCCCAACGCCTCGGAATCGAGGAATCGATTCTTTTTGGAATCGATTCCCAGCCCTACTTAAAGGCCCCGGTACTTCAAACGAAATCGAAGAATGAACTGATGTGACGTCATTTCGAACAAAATCAGGCCAAAACGAAGTTCGTTTTGTGTTCTTTTTGGAAGTTCGAAACGGCTTGCCAAAGCGAACTCTCAGGAAAACTTTGTTCCAGCACCAAAAACACCTTCGTACTACCATTGGTCAGTGACGATAACGTAACAGGAGGTGTGCGCTGAGGCTCCGCCTTCACTCACGTGGACCGCGTCTCTGACTCATTTGATCTGTAGAGTTTGTCGAGGTAAGATCTCCGCGGGCGAAAACATGAACACACTGGATAGCTACTTTATAGTACAAAATGAAGTTGTGCTTGTAAAAATGAGGCACTGACACTGTTTTTCATGTTTGATACTGTAAATTGATTTTAAGCAATCCATTGAATATAAATGAAGATGTGACATGACTGGAGCGCTAATTTGCAGAGCTCGTGCTAACATACCCATGCTGTTATGATCAGACGCTTTTCTTATGCTTTCTATAATAAATGCTTACTGTTTTCTCATTTTTGTTTATTTTGTTACTGAGCAGAAAGTGCACAGCACATATTTACATATTCATCTAAACATCGCTCTTAGCAGTGTGGGCGGCATTAGATGTTAGTTTACAGTATATCGCTTGTCACGCATTTCGAACTTCGTTTTACTCCTAAACGAAGAACGAAAAAGAAGTTCGTTTGAAGTATACCGGAGCCTTTACACTGAATGACATTTTGACACTTTAGAGCTCAATTACTCCCTTAATTTATTAGTTTGCAACACAAATGGTTCTGGCTCTAAAGAAGGGTAAGAGTTAAGTGATTTAATATTATATTTACACATATTTATCTTTTTATGTTAAATTAATGGCCTTCGGACAACACATTTTTTTTCGTCTTTGACCCTTTAATGTTGATCAAACCACAAAAGACAAAGAGAAAATCACTCCTGCTCTTCACTGAATAACGCTTTTGTAGCTTTAATACGGATGAACCTTTATTCATTTTGTACCGTGAAGATTATATGCAGTATTTTACATTTGATTATTCAATTTCTACTGTTAGACCTTCCTGAAAAACACACTGATTATTTCATTTGTTTCTTTGTTCTATTGAGTTTATTTATTTGTGCTATTGCTTGTAGTTTAATTATTTTGTTCTTTTTATTAATGACTGTTTACTTGTCTTTAATAATCCGTGACATTTATTTTGTAGTTTTAGGTCTCGAATAGAATCGAGAATTGTTAAATTTCACTGATATCTAAAATAACAACCTTATTTATTACAATATAAGTATTGTTACGTCCTACGTGTGTTGTATTTTGTTGTTTTTTCTCTCTCTTTTGAGTTATTCTTGGGTTATTCTGATTGGAGCGGAAGGCTGTCACATGATCTCGGTGATGTCATGACGTTTGACGGTGTTACAGTGAGCGTTTTGCCTTCCATATTCAACTTACGGAAAAAGTGCAACTTACGTGGCACTAGTTTACACTTTCCCCGTAATTTGAATAGCCTGCGTAAGGAAGAAGCTATATTTTAAGATATTTTATTTAATTATACCACACAAAAACAATTGCAATACAACAGACTGCATTTCTTCTAGTAAATGATGTAATAATCCTGTCATAACTTGCTCTGCTATAATGGGTTAGGGTTAGGGGCTATTAGGGGCTGTTAATGGGCTATTACCACACAAAAACATTAGAAAAAACACATATGACATCTAATGGTAAATTCTTGTGATACTGCTGCAGTACTACAGGATATTTTTGTAAGGGGAATGAGTTCAGCGCTGAAACTTAAAGTTTAAACAATCGGCTCCACGACACGCTTCCTTCCGCATTCCAAAGTTCCTATGGGAGTCTATGGGAGTATCCCAACTCTGTTTTTCAACGGACCTCAGTGCTTCACTTTTTTTGGTTTCGTTTTGATTCGAGGAGCTTGAATTAGTGTCGGTGCTGAACGAACATCAGTGAGTTTGACGGTAAGTTCAGTTATCAGCTTAATTTAATATCGTGTCATGTTGTTATATGATGCTGTTCTGTGTGTTTATATGATCGTGACACACTCTTGTTCACTGACAACAACAAACACTGACGCTCGTGAATGGATGACGCCGGAAACGAAGGAACATATAACGGATCTCCGTCATGACTTCACTTTTCTAATCTTTATCCAGATTATATCAAAACCATAAAGGTATTTCTACTGAAGCTATATTTAGGTAATGTGACTTGTCCTCTGAAGAGTAGATAATGTTGTGTGGGCGATAAAAAAGATAACGATAATCTCATCACTGCGACCTAAAAATATTGATTAAATGTTCTTCAGCAATAACAGCACTGATCCTATCAACTATTGTTAGTAGCCGCAATAGTGTTTTTCTTTAGCTATTGAAGTTATAAAACTTTGTAAAAAACTGGAGATGTTTAGAAATGTGAGAGATGAACCATACGCCACACTCATAAAGAACATGGATTTTACTATAGTTTATCTGATGCAAGAGGTTCAATTTCATTCATTGTAGGATTAAAACAGCATTGAACATTTCAAACAAAGCTATTACAAAACATTCAGAAACATTGTGCCAAAAAACCTCCCAGAAATCATCACAAAACATTGATATCTTTCTCGAAGTAACATCACGACAGGTCCTTTCACATCAGGTGTTTCCAGCATCAGATTGTGTGGATTGGTGGATGATCAGGATTGACATCCTTCTTTCTTCTCTGATAATAACTAAAAAATGAAAATCTGATAGCTATGACACTGGAACAGAATATGATTTCATCCATTAATGTTATTAATAGTCCATCAGTAGTAGGTTATAACACTTAATCAAAGTTTAAAAGATAAACCAACACTCCCAAACTTGTTCGGTCTCAAGTGCCCCAAATATGAAGCAGATATTAGCTAATATAAGTCATAATCAAGTTTAGTGTAATATTATATTAACTAAAATAATCCATCAGTTCACCTTAACTTCAGGTATAATTAGACAATGCCATAAAATATGATAATATTCAGTTTTCATACAGCGAGTAAATATGAATTTAGATGTTGTAAAATACTGAAAATGTGGAATAACAAAGCCACTGTCATTCAGCATAATATAATATCCTTAAGTTTCATATTTAATATAGCTTTTTATAAAATAACAACATTAAAAGTGTCTTCTCTGTGTCGAACTGAAAGAAGTGTGCTTTTGTTCCAGAGGTTACTATGTAACACCTAACTTTTCGATGCTACATAAATAAGTTTTGAGGGACCACACAGACTGTTACATCTCAATGACCCATGTGTATTCAATGCATATTGTGAGCAATAGATCAGCATCAACGTATCTATTCCAGCACCACAATCTAGGAAACACCATCAGTTGGAAAGTCCATCAGTTCACAGGTACAGCAATAAGTGGTATCCGGCCACAGATCCGTCCTCAAAGTTGAATGTGTGAGACAATTAAGATAAGACAATCCATATCAGCAAACAATTCATCAGTTGTTGACCACAGCTAATGAGATGGTCAGCAGACGCTTGTTGGATGAACGAAGACGATTAGTCCCTTTGGTCTAGGTCCTGTTTGAAATTGTGCTGATCCTCCCACACAAGAAACCCTCTGCATACAAAACAAACAATAAACCAACATGTGTCTGATTCTAAGCCCCAACAAAATCATATTTACAAACCCTACATACATACATAGTCAGATGCTGACTTACATGAGAAGACATCCCATGTGCTTAGCACACTACTTTCTGCCCAATACTTCTTCTGTACCCCTTTTAGGCAGTCAGCCAACTCAGCCTACAGATCGTCCCCTACTGATTGGGTTAGCTATGACATTAGGAAATCTACTGGGAACTAATGTGACAGAGAACTGTTACAACTAGAGGGTGAAACAGTGAAATCGTCACATATTTCAGAGATTTAGATGGAGGCTCTTCAGTGGGTCCTCTTTGTGATTTCACACACTGTCACATGATCTGCAAACACCAGCACAGTAATGCCATGGTGTTATTTATATCTTTAGGATGAATTTCTGCATTTTAAAAACACTTTTGTCATTATAATTTACTCCGGACAGTTACACTGAATGACATTTTGACACTTTAGAGCTCAATTACTCCCTTAATTTATTAGTTTGCAACACAAATGGTTCTGGCTCAAAAGAAGGGTAAGAGTTAAGTGATTTAATATTATTTTTACACATATTTATCTTTTTATGTTAAATTAATGGCCTTCGGACAACACATTTTTTTTCGTCTTTGACCCTTTAATGTTGATCAAACCACAAAAGACAAAGAGAAAATCACTCCTGCTCTTCACTGAATAACTCTTTTGTAGCTTTAATACGGATGAACCTTTAATCATTTTGTACCGTGAAGATTATATGCAGTATTTTACATTTGATTGTTCAGTTTCTACTGTTAGACCTTCCTGAAAAACACACTGATTATTTCATTTGTTTCTTTATTTATTTGTGCTATTGCTTGTAGTGTAATTATTTTGTTCTTTTTATTAATGACTGTTTACTTGTCTTTAATAATCTGTGACATTTATATTAGTAGTTTTAGGTCTCAATGGAATCGAGAATTGTTAAATTTCACTGATATCTAAAATAACAACCTTATTTATTACAATATAAGTATTGTTACGTCCCACGTGTGTTGTATTTTGTTGTTTTTTCTCTCTCTTTTGAGTTATTCTTGGGTTATTCTGTCACATGATCTCGGTGATGTCATGACGGTGTTGCAGTGAGCGTTTTGTCTTCGGCCCTCACTCATCTTCTGTGCCTTTAGACATGCTGAAAGTCCAGTTATCATGATGTTGAGCTGTTTATTGTGTGGTTTGTCAGTGACTTGAGGTGTGTTGTACCAACCACTTGATTTAGTTTGACCTATATTAAAATGTGAATATTTCTTCTTGTACGAACCAGCCTGTCATGAGCCAGGTTTGAGTGTTTGTGTTTTTGGGTTTTTTTCCTTCTCTGCTCTTCTTTCATTTGTGTCAGCTGGTCCTGGTTGCCGCTCGCGTCCGCATTTGTTCACCAGCTGCAGCGTGCTACAATTCCACGCCTGGCAGACTGTTTCTGTTTGTTTGTGGGACTGAATCACAGACTGTAAAAAAAGATGGACGCTGCGACGCCGCTTCCTTCCATTGTATTGAACTGAAGCCAAAACGGACGCTGATGGGCGCTGACATGTTACTCAAAGTCTGGATTCTGGGCATGCGCAGAAGGAATCGTCAGTGGAGCCGGAGGCGGAGTCGCAGTATCAAACTTCCGCCCAGGCGACTGCGTCATCATTCATGTATTTTAAATAGACTATATAAATTATACACAATTTAAAATTCTACCTATAAAATAATAGGCTATTCTGTTTCTAGAGCAATAATATTTTTGAAACAGCAAATTCAGTAGATGAACTCAATATAATATGCCACTAGAAACAACTCTAAACTGTCAGAAACGGTCCTGCCATAAAATGTTTAAACTAATGTTACAGGAGATCGATTGCTGTAGACAGTGCTCTATAATTAATTAGTTTTATCCTGCTAATTATTATTTTATACCCATAAAAATAATTAGTAACTGCCAGATAACGATCACCTGATTTTTTTCCGTCATGGCTAACGTTAGGCGTGTTATCTTGACTAATAACGTTTATTAATTAGCTTATGAAGTCCACATTTAACGTTACTGAGAAAAGCTCAGATATCCGTCAGATCCTGTAGGTCAGTTAGTACAGTTTACTGCTGAACAGCTCATGTCGGTGTGAAATAACACAGAAATTGAAAATTAATAGTTCTTTATTTATCTTCACTCTCCCCTCGAAGCCCCGACAGTCCTCAGATGAGCTGTCAATCAAGCTAGCTAAAATCAAACTTATCACAAAAACGAACAATTGAATATAAATCAGCGTGATAACTATCTTAAGTGACCAAAACCATTTTCCGGAAAATTTTATTTGAAGCATAATTAATTTTTATGTTTTAACTTAAGTCTCATTCGTCTGCATTGAGCGGGCGGGGTTTATGACCTGTACTGCATCCAGCCTCCAGGGGGCGATCAAAGAGCCCGCAGCTTCACTTTTCAGGACGTATGAGGCACACACCCAGACTGAATAAATATTATGAAGTCTTTCTTCGCCTCTGAGTCTTCTGCGGTCGCCTGACACTACCGAGTGTTAACTTCGATTTAACCGTTAATTAACCTTATAAATTCCAGCGTAACTACTCTATTGACGGTGGTTTGAATACGGCAGGCGGTTTTGTCAGTTAATGGAAGGGTGTTCGCCACTATTGTGTTTCTGTTCTTCATGTAGTGTAGTTTAGTTAAGGTGTCGCATAAGTCCAAGATTACGGTTTTGTTTTTACGTTTTTCTTTTGGTAGTTGGTTTAGGGGTTGGGTCGACAGTTATTGTTTCTCTTCTGTTTTATTGTTTCCTAATGTTCAAATGTCTTTTGTTCTTAAGTCTTTATTGTATTGTCTAGAGCTGCACGATTAATCGTAAAGAGATCGCAATCTCGATTCGTCTATTAAACCTTTGACAAAATCACACCGTAATGTTCAAATCTGTGTTTGTGCTGCCAGAGCCAGAGAGAGCCAGTATCAATTACATCTAATTCCACTAGGTGGCGACAACTGACTGTTAAAAAATGTATTTGTCATTGAATCATTAATTCAAAAGATTCAAAAACACTGATATTCATCCAGCAATGAAACAAGTATTCATTAATGAGTCATTGAATTCATTCAGAACCATTTTTTAAATAATTCATTCAAACATTTTCCAGCAATTTATATTTTGTCAGAACCTCTAGTAAGATGTTATTTTGTTTGGTTGTATATTCAGAATCATGGGAGAATCGTGATCTGTATTTGAAACCAAAAAATCGTGAATCTCTTTTTATTCAGAATCGTGCAGCTCTACTATTGTCTATTCCCTCCGTTAATAAACGTTGAGCTTTTGTTGCAATCTAGTTTGTTGTTCAAACTGTTATCGCTACAGCCTCAACTCACGTAAATGTTGAGTTTCATCCCATTTTTTAAGGCCCTACCTCGTGCACAGATGATGTATATTAATATTATTCCTTTCAGTGCACCTAATAAATAGTCTTTTATCAGTTAGTAAAGACAGTTTCAAGTAATATTGCAAAAATGTATAAAACAAAACATCCTCTGTAGCACCTTTAATTTGTGTTCTGAAGATGAACGAAGGTCTTACGGGTGTGGAACGACATGAGGGTGAGTAATTAATGACAGAAATTTAATTCTGGGGTGAACAAACCCTTTAAGCATTTTAGAAATGTTAATTGACTGTCTATAGGTTGTTTGTGAATGACGTCATTGCTGTGGCATGAAATGAGGCTGGAGGGCATGAAGTGATTTTTCTACATAGGAATCACTATCACAAACTCAAAAATCATATGTTTCGCGTCGTTTAAACCACAAGGAGGTTCCATAGTTCAAGTAACTTTTATTGTTTTTTTTTTTAACTTTACCTCACCTTTAATAGCATTTTGCATCTGCTGTAGTTTTAATGTTGTCTTTGTACATATTCACTTTCCCATATGGCCACGGAGGAGAATCGGAGGGGCATTCAGCAGACAGACACCTTTCTTTACAGTCTATGACAGACACCGACACACTTTTTATTGTATTTATTTCAAAAATGACAACCAAATTCAAACCCATGAAGCTTGTGAACGGTTGTGAAGTGGCTGCCTGCGAGTTAAACTCATTCACAAGCTGGCTTGCAAATGTAGTCTAATGTGAATTATAAACCAAAACTTTCAAAAACACTATGTGATTATTTTATTGAGTGATATTTAGTGGGTTCAGTCAGTGAAATTACTAGATTTTCTATCCGACGCCTTCCTGTCACCTCCTCATCTGATTCTCTTAGTGTTTTTACACGTATAAAAGGTAAAATTGTATCACAGTGTCCAGTTTTTCTCTGAGCTGCTTTTGCAGTTCTCGATGCAGCATAAATTACCTACAATGGCGACATTTTTCACAATCACGACAGAAAATCAAAATACTGCCCCTGACGTCACTAGCAGATATAAACAAACCCAGACTAGAGCTGAACGCGGCGTGACGGCAGCTTCACATTCTCTATATCTTCCTCCTCGATGGCAGTCAAGTCTCTCAGTTCAGTGGAAAAGTCACTCCTCTTCATAACACAAGGATCACGTCCAACACATGTTGTGATTTTCTGTTTATACCTTTCTAACCCAGCACAGAAAGGGCTTTTCTCCATCTCTTCCATTCTAATTTTCACTGCTTGCCCTCCACCTGAATTTCGCATGTCACCAGAACCACGTGATTGCAAACAACCTACTGTGTGAAAACAACATGAATTGTGTTAATGGTGTGATCACAACAGACGGATGAGTTTAGAGTGTTGAAAATGTGACTACAGATCGGACAAAAGGATGTTAGCAACTGTAAAAACTGAACAAACTTGAAACAAACTTTTTCCAAACAGATTTCAGAATAAAAACAGCTACACAGAGTGGCTTTTTTTTTTTTATCCACAATTTTTATTATACAGACAAAATGAAAAACAAGCAATCATAAAAGAGAAAACATTGTCTGCATTTTTTTTTCCTTTTTACACATTTCTTTCCCACATATAACTAAATGAGGAAAGAGACAAGGAAGATAAAAAGAACAAATAAGTAAAAGTAGCCACTCCCCACCCTAAACCCCCCCCAGGAGGATTAGAAAATATCAACAGTCTTTGTATACAATTATACTAATAAGATGCATATATAAAAAAAGAGAGAGAGAGAAAAAAAAGTGTAAATTGGAAATAGTATAAAGAAGCATTTTCATACAGTTATGTATCCAAAACAATGCACACATATACCGGTTCAAAAATCCATGGATGCACACCCAAGATTTATATAATTAGTTGGAATCTAGTGAGGACATTGAGTCATAAAGATTTAGAATAGGGTTCCAAATTTTATAAAATTTATCAGTTGAGCCCCGAGAAGTATATTTAAATTTTTCAAGAGAAAGGAATGACATCAGATCCTTTAACCAAGAGGTAGTTGGGGGTGGGGTTGGGCACTTCCAATGCAACAAGATGCACCTTCTAGCTATAAGAGAAGCAAATGCAATAACCTCTGCTTTCTGCCTTGTGATAGATGACAAGTGAGACACACCGAAGATGGCAACTATAGGACATGGGGATAAAGAAACGTGCAAAGCCTTAGACATGAAGTCAAAAAAAGAAGCCCAAAATGAGGCCAGTTTTGGGCAGCTAAAGAATGTATGAGTGTGATCAGCGGGAGAGAAGGAGCATCTGGTACAAGAGTCTTCTGTTTGTGGGAACAATTTATGAAGTCTAGCTTTGGTCAAATGAATTCGATGCAAGACTTTTAGCTGAATGAGACTTAGTCGAGCACATACAGTGGTAGAGTTAACTCTAGCAAGGGCCTCAGACCATAGCTCTTGCGATAACTTGATTTGCAACTCATTCTCCCAAGTTATCTTCAAGCAGTTAACCCTCAGGGGTCTGAGGATTTTTGGGGCCCTGAAGAAGTTTTGACATGCCCTGACATTTGTGCTTTTTTCAGTTGTTCATAAACATATTAATGGAAAAAGTGTCATTACACTGTATTCAGCACAAACTAGGCTACAATAATATGTGAGGAACATGTATGTACATGTTTGTGTTTTTGAAGGAATAACGTTTATGCGTGGTTATTGAAAAAACAAAAAACTTAAGTCACTGAAATAAGGCCAAAAAAAGTATATTAAAACTGTGTTCATAAGACTTCTGGGTATTGGAGGTTGTAGTCTAGAGTTTTTGCTTCAGAATGAAGTAAAAATTATCCTTCCTACTCCTTCATGTAAAACAATAGAGAGATTTAAATTTTCTAAGACACTTTTGGTCAAGAAACACAGTATGCGAGGAGGCGGGAATCCTCATGTATAATGGGTGATTCTCACCTGAGAAGACAAAAGAATTGAATAATAATGACCTGAAATGACTTGCATATTAACTAGATCATCCATTGTGAAGACATCATCAACACGACAGCCAGTGCCACAGTTCCTCAACAAACCGTCCATACCGGCGTGATGAATATGATCCTCAACTGGATGGAACTGAAATAAATACTTTGATTGTTGCAATCCTATCAGACTTATGATAGCAACCTGATTCGTAACAAAGCACTGTTCGCCAGAGGAGAACTGGCCCCCCGACTAAGACTGGTTTCTCCCAAGGTTTCTTTCTCCATTTTAACACCTATTTGCCACTTGTTTGCCACCTGATGTCACCTGATGGAGTTTGGGTTCCTTGCCGCTGTCGCCTTTGGCTTGCTTAGTTGGGGACACTTGACATTTGACTTGACATTTGATATTCAACAGTATTCTTGACATTTATTCAACAGTGCTTTGATCTGCCTGCATTGACACTATTATTTAAGAGCTGCTGTGCAGCAAAAATTACCAGTTATCAATGTAAAGCTGCTTTGACACAATCTGCATTGTAAAAAGAGCTGTATAAATAAAGGTGACTTGACTTGAAGCACAGCTCTGGCCAGATGGGGTGTTTTATTTTTAAACCCAGGATAAATGCAGGCCCAGCGAATGTAGAAACACCTAGGGCCCTATAATACACCCGGCGCAATGCGACGCAAGGCGCAGCGCAAGTGTGTTTGCTAGTTTGCGACGACTGAAAGATTGACTGGCCACTTAACAGGTAATTTCAGCAAAACATCACTCGTTGAACTCCTCAGTTGAATCGGTGTGTTTAATAAGTCAGTGTATTTTATAATGTTATATGTTATATAATATATAATTATATAATATATATCATGTTATATCCTGCTTGTCCCGTAGATGATCTGCTCGCGCGCTTTAACTTCGCGCACGAGCAGATCAGTTTCTTCGATTGAAAAGCGTTCAGCTTTTCCGCCAACAAATTCCGCCATGTAAATAGCAATCCGCCATGGCGCGAGCGCATCTCGCTCTTAAAGGGAATGGGAGATGACACTCTGATTGGTTTATTGAACGTTACACCCATTACTCATTAAGAGAATAGGGACAACCCATTTCAAAAATGCGCCCCGGCGCACGGACCGTTTTTCCGTCGTTAAAATAGCAAAAGTGGATTTGGACACGCCCTGAGTGCACCTGCGCCGTGCGCTTTACACTTTGCGTTTAGATCGTTAAAAAAAGGGCCCATAGTGGTGCAAGAGGTGTGTGTGCAGCGGAGGCACATGTGTCTGCTGAAGTGAATGTGTGATTATGATTTTATGAACTTTAGAGTAGTGTCATATAACTCACATGGGCTGCACTGGGACAGTGATGGTGATGAAGCGCAATGCATTGTTACTGACAGCTTCTGGAGAATGCGGGCATTGTACGTATACAAGAGACTTTTTATCAAAACAGGATCTAGACACACTTAATTCTGTTAATGATGATGTGTATGGTGTGGGAGAATCTAGGACTGATTTAAGTATGGAACAGTGTGTGGAGTATCAGAATATCAGGGGGTGTGGCCAAGAATATGATCCACTGATTAGTGTGATTAGATTAGACGAGGATTGGTGATCGTAATTAAAGTGGAACAAAAGAAGAATGCTTTTGTTATTTTGAATGTGTATACTCCTTATGAATGTTGTCAAAATGAAGATGAATATAGCAATTGGCTTTTGGTTTTATTAAGGAAAGTGTAGACTTGTATATTTATAGTAGGGGACATGAATGCCGATATATCTGATGTTAAATCTTTGTTAGTCTAGTTCATTTTTGAAAATAGGGGGGAATTTTCCCCTTAGGTGACTCTTATGGGGGGATTTTTGTCATTTGAGGCGGAGTGTCTAAATAAATTATATATATAATGTTACCTAATGTTATTTGCTCACTCAGTGTATTTGTGTTTTTACAATGAGGTTACAATTCTTATGCTTGTTGACACACAAGACAAGGAAGCTTGATTTAAATATCAAGCAAACAAGAACAAATAAACAAATTACAAGCAGAAGCACAAATAAATAAACAGAAAGGTTTTCAGGTCAGTATTCAGGTACAGCAGTGCTACAGAAATTAAATACTTCAAATGTTTCATCGTTTAAAAGTTGAATACAGAAGACGGTCTGGCGGGAGCTGGATATTTTACTTCATAACTTGTTAAATATGGATATATTTTTTACACAAATGCATCTTTTCTCTTCAGAAGGCCTTTATTAACCCCCTGGAGCCGTGTGGAGTGTGTTTATGATGGATGAAGCACTTTCTTCAGCTCATACTCGCTGATCCCGTTCACTGTCATTATAAAGCTCGGATGTGTCAGGATATTTATTAATATTTCTCTGATTGTGTTCATCAGAAAGAAGAGAGTCATATACAGCTAGGATGGCTTGAGGGTTTGTAAAGCTTGGGGTCATTTTCATTTGAAAGTGAACTAATCCTTGAAAGTCCAAAAGTCATGCACAGAAAATGAATCTGTCTGAATAACACACAGATCAGAGTGAGAGCGAGTGCTGACATGTCTGACTGACATTCTTCTCATTCTCACGTCTCTTCCTGGAAACATTCACTTCATCTGACAGAGCTGCTGTTCAACAGTTCAGAGAAGAGTAAAGAATACGAGTCTACGGCTGCAGTTCAGTGGAATGTATGAATGGATCTGAGACCCTGAGAGATCTGGCAAGTTCTTTTTATCCTTTTATTTAAAGCCATAACATGATTACTTCTAAACCAAACAAGTAACAGAGCTAAGAAGAACAGTCTTCTGATTGTCAGTGGCGATTTCATTAGTTTCTTTCTGTACTGGATGAACTGGCTGATGAATTGAAGGAAATTGAAACTTCACAAATCAAGAATGAAAAGCTCCACAGCTCCAGTGTAGAAAGTGCTCACTTTTGAGAAACCTTAAACCTGTCCAGCCGTCTAAATGATAGATGTGTTGATTTTCCCTCTTTAAGAGGTGATGTGTGTGTAAGGGGACGTCGCTGTTAAAAGCAGAGCTATAATCCACGAAAAGCATCCGCACATGAGAGAGAGACATGAGGGAACAGAGCGAGGCTGGTGGTGCGAGAGAGGACCAGGCCTGGACTTTGTGTTTTATTGTGTTTGTGTGGGCGGCAGACGTCCGTGAGGATCTGACGACATTTTACTTTTGTTTTGCTGTTTGTTTATCTTATATATTCAAGTTTGTGAACGTTCCCACCTCCTTCATCCCACATATATGAACTGGGTTACAGTTGTCTTTTCTCTGGTCCAGATGTGAAAGAGCAGAGAGCAAAATGTGGTTAATAGCATCATCTGTGGATCTGTATGCAAACTGAGAGGAGCAAATATAAGCTCTGAACAGTTATACGTCATTACTAAAGGAGTGAGAGCCACAGGACGATAATCGCTCAGAGAGGCAGGACAAGTTAGTTTTAGTTTAGTTTATGATTGTTATTAGAATTATTTTAATATACACCAATACACAAATTCACTTAAAGAAGATGTTGTTTTCAGTAAAAGCTAAGCAAAGCAGACAAACAAAATCATGTTTTATTATTATTAAATATATGTATATAATTTTTTTACCCTGAATACATAAATCTGGATCATTTACAGTTTTTTAATTCACTTTGGTACTATTTTCACGAGTAAGTTGTCCATTTTCAAAACTCTTCAAAACTCTTCAAAAGTGATGTAATTGAATGGTTAATGTTTGTAATAGCATTGATCCAGTTATGATGAAGTTATAAAACGGTCATGAGGTTTGGTGTAGAACAGAGTTTGCTGCCAATACAGTAAATGTTGTCACTGAATCTATAATGTAGTTGATTTTTATAAGTGTGAGTTACAGTAAAGTTCATCAGTGTTTCCTGAGAATGAATCTTTCTGAGAGCGTGTGTTGACATGTCTGACTGTCATTCTTCTCGTTCTCACGTCTCGTCCTGCTGATTCTGTAGAAGTGAAAGAAATCCCAGAGCTGCTGTTCAACACGACAGTTCAGAGGAAACAGAACGAGTTTCATCTTTCTTCAGTTGTTTTCATGTGTGTGTGTCGTCTTATGATGTGTCATACGTCACTTCTGGGTCTTTACAGTTTTTTAATTACTTTAAAGCAATTTTCACAAGCAATTGGTACATTTTCACAAACTCTTAGTATTAATATCCCAACTAATCATCAAAAGTGCACTTTTTTAACATTTCAGCATATTTTCAATTGTGTGAGCACAATACACAAAATCATAAAGTATCATTTTCACAACACAAAATAAGTGTTTCATCTTTATACAGTAACTGACTTTCATAATGCTATTACTATAAATCTTTTGATTTGCATCTCTTCTCATTCAGTTTAATACCTTTGTCTATTATTTAATTCAACTGGTTAATCAATGAATCGTTTGGTACATCTCTAGATTTCTATGGATACAGTTCCTATAGATATAGTTTCTACTTTGTTTGCAATTTCCAATATGGATATCCAAAAGTAACAAATTATTGCAAATGATTTGCATTATAAGCATATTTGTGAACACAGATCAGGATTGAGTACGAGGGAAAAGAAACAGTCAATGACTATAACGTCAGAGACCGGTGTGGCAGAAAAAACTATTGGTGAGGCGTGTTGTTCTCGACCTGATGCTTCTGTAGCGCCTCCCAGAGGGGAGTAGTGCAAACAGCGAGTTTTGAGGGTGTGTCCGATCCTTTATGATGTTCTGGGCCCTCCTGATGACTCGACTCTTGTAGGAGTCCTGTAGAGAAGGGAAGGCCGCTCCACAGATGTTCTGGGCAGTTTTAATCACACGCTGGAGCGCCTTTCTCTGCTGCACCGTGCAGTTTCCAAAAGGAGCTGGTAACAATACTCTCCACTGTACTTCTATAGAAGTTACTCAAGATTTTGGTTCTCATGCCAAATTGCTTGAGCTTTCTTAAAAAGTAGAGTCTTGTATGGGCTTTCTTGATAAGTTGTGTTTTGTGACCAGGTGAGATCCTCGCTGATGTAGACTCCGAGGAGTTTGAAAGTTGTTACCCTCTCTACCTCCGTCTCTCCTATGTAGATGAGTGTGTGCTGCACTCTCCTCTTCCTTGGGTCGACAATCATCTCCTTGGTCTTGTTGATGTGTAAATGGAGCTTGTTTTCCCTACACCAGACCTCGAGTGATGCCACCTCTGCCCTGTCTCCTCTCCACCGGTGATCTGCCCAATAACTGTGGTGTCATCAGCAAATTTAACAATGCTAGTGTATTGATGAGATGCCACACAGTCATGGTTAAAGAGAGTATAGAGCAGGGGGCTGGCAATGCTGACCAATGCTGACAGATCTTGTGGCTGATGTTATATTCCCAATACGGACAGACTGGGGCCGGTCTGAGAGGAAACTCAGCACCCAGCTGCAGAGGGATGGCGTCAATCCCAGGAGGAGGAGCTTGTCACACAAGCTTTGAGGGATGACAGTGTTGAATGCTGAAGAATAGTCAATAAAGAGCATTCTCGCATACGTGTCCCTCCCCTCCAGATGTCTGAGAATGGTATAAATGGCAGCATTTACTGCATCATCAGTGGATCTGTTCTGACGATATGCACATTGATAGGGGTCGAGCATGGCTGGAATACATTTCTTAATGTGTGTCATAACTATCCTCTCAAAGCATTTCATGATGATAGGCGTTAATGCTATGGGTCGATAGTCATTAAATGATGTAACCGGGGTTTTCTTTGGGAGGGGCACAACAATGGTGGACTTAAGACAGCGAGGTACAGACACCTGTGCCAGAGACAGGTTGAATATGTCCATGAAAACGTCAGCCAGTTCAGATGAGCATACTTTGAGCACGCGCCCCGGGATGTTATCTGCCTTCCTGGGGTTAATCCGGCTCAGGACCCGCAGACAGCTGCATATGGCCCGTGCCCTCGGTTGGTTTAATTTGGTTGGTTGGTTTAATTTAATTTGATTGATAACAAATCAATGTCTTGTTATTCTAATTGCCTTTATTGAATACATGTAAGGGCAGTTTCGCTGCTATACAGAACTAAATCCAGACTGAAATTAATCAGAAATGTTGATTTCATTTAAAAATGTCAAAAGTTGATTAAGAACCACCTTCTCCATTATTTTAGCCAAAAAGGGCAACTTTGAGATCAGTCTATAATTACTGAACACTAAAGTGTCCAGACTTGTTTATTTTTTTAAGAGGCTACACCAGGACAGGCTTAAAATAGGACGGGACCAAGTACAGGTACAGTTTTTACAGAGCTTTATTTACACATTTTAATTTTCAATACTTTGAACTTTCAACTTTGAAATGTCTGTTCAGTATTTCATGTAACAGACAAAACAATTTAGTAGTTGTTGTGCTTCTAATCAAATATTTAGCAATTATATCAAAAGAAAATTTAATTGAGATTCATTAAAAAAATAACTGATGTGTGCAGAATTAATATTACAGTCATTTAATATGTTAGTCCAGTGATCTTCATCTGTCAAATGTAAGAAATGTTATTTTCATTAGTGTTTATTGACGTGTCTGGCTGATGGAGGTTGAGGTCCGTCATTTATCGAGCCGGATCAGCCTCAAAAATAATACATTTGGGTCAATGACGTGACACTATTTTTTTGTGTCCATATGGTTTAGTTAAATTAAAAAGGGTTAAAAATGTCCAATTACATTTGCAAATTACTTGTATACAGTCTCTTTTTGAGGACAAAGTCGAAAATGTCTGATTTTAATTCATTTTGAGAGAATATTTGGGGGATGATTGCAAAAATGTGAAATTCTCAATAAAAGTAAATGAAACACCATTGTTCTGGATATCATAATTAATTTGGGGAATCATGTGATTCAAATCAAATTTCTGAAGTGTCAAGGTGGTGTAACCAGCCATTTTGTCCAAACTGTGCAAGAAGACCATGTGACATAAGTATTATTATTTTTTAAAATATTCCCTCCAAGGCCATGTGCTTACTACAGTAGGTGTCCATGATAATGCCTATCAAATTTGATTTTAAATTGAAATGTCAAATGGTGTAACTGATTACAACATTTGACTCCTATTTCAAGTCTTTCTGTTACAGGGGCCAATTTAGTCAAATATCCCCAGTTTATGATGCTGATTAAAGATGTAATATAAACTAACCTACTATTTGGAACTATTTAAGTGTTTTTTAATTTCACCTTTTTTTCATCTATTTGGAATGAGGTTTTTACTGTTACACCAAATTGACATTTTTGCAATCATCCTCCAACTATTCTCTCAAAATTAATTCAAACAGACTTGGTCCTCAGAAAAGCGAATGTATGCAAGAAATTTGCTAATTTATTTAGAAATTTTAACCTTTTAAAATTTAATTAAACCATATGGACACAAAAAAAAAAAATTGTGTCACGTCATTGACCCATTTACAAAATTCATAAATGTACAGCACATTTACACAATCCGATTAATAAATTCAAAACACAATTCATAAATACACAAGTAAAATCATAAATATTTCCCCAAATGCTCACACCTAAATAAATGTAAAATGTTTACACACATTTATGAATGATGCATTTATGGATCGTTGAATCTGCATTTGTGAATCGTCACACATGTGTGGACTGCTCTGAATTTGTGTCCTGGCAAGTTAATATTCATAAATATCTTTTTTTGGAGGATGTTCTGTTTAGCCAATCATTTCAAGCTTTCAATCCACCAATCAAAACGTTCCTTACTGAACAGACTCAAGAAGATCAACGCTGCACTTGTACTGTGCATTGGTCCATGATTGGGTCCTTTATAGTGTTGTAGGAACTGTGGACGAACCAGACAAATGAATCATTCAGATGATTCTTTCAAAACATATTTCTAATTTAGAATCAAGGTTTCGGCTCCGGCCCGTCTGCAGATAAAGCCAGGCTGATTACTTTTACGACACACGCTTCCTGATAGCAGAAGCGACATACCAAAGGGTCACCCAAGAAGACAGAGAGACAATCCAGACCCTTTTGTTTCCTTACTTCACAGGGAAGCCAAAGAGACTGTTGAACAAATAAATCTGCTTCAAAATTGTTCAAACAATTTTAACGGACTTATCAAACATCTTTTAACTACATACATTTTGCATTATGTGTCCACAAGTACTACCTGTAAACAGTTAGGCTTTAGAACACTCATAATTCGTGTAAATGCGTTAACTCTTGACTGAATGACTGAAAGTATGCCTTATTTGGACTTAATTTGATTCTTTCCCCCTTTCCTATATCCTGACTTGAATGAAATCTGTTTAAAATGTATTGTATTCCATTTAATAGAAATTATGTTAAAATGGCACTCTCTGCTGAAGCAGAAACAGGATGTAACGCTTATGTTTTATTGGGGGCAGAGGAAGGCCCTCTTGAAACAGGACAATGTCTGATTGGCCAAGACTCCTCAGAGGGGTGACAAACAACTAAGTTTAAAGGATCATATTGCAAGATAGTGAGGGGAGGAGTTGGTTAGTAAACGAGAAAGGAGTTGGTTCTGTTCTGGGAAAAGAAGCCAAGACAAGTACCAAGAACAATGGAGTGACAAGAAGAACAGACAAGCCGCTCATTCAAGCCATCCAACTCACTCACTTTTCTTTTCTTTTACTTAATTTTCCTTTACCGCTGAAAGTCTTGTGTCCTAAGTTTCGCCGCAAAGTTCAACCAACGACTTTGGCCGCTTCAACTCCAGCGACAAAGAGACTTCCTTCATTGTTCCACACGGACCTGATCTGGACCAATCATCGACTTGGGAAACCCCTCTCTGCACGACGAGGGAAATTCACCTTTAAGTCAACGCAAGCAAGTACCTCCAGACCAAAACTGAACTGGTGCATAAATGAATGATTCATGGTTCGTTCTGGTCCTTGAAATGCATTGATAGGAATTCGGTTAATCAGATCTCTCTCTCTCTCTCTCTCTCTCTCTCTCTCTCTCTTTCAAAACTCTTTCTCTCTCATTTCCTTCTTACTGCAACGCGTATGAATGTGTGTGTGTGTGTGTATGTGCGTGCCTTTGTGTTAGATTAGTTTGTGTTAGAATAAATAAAATCTCTTGTAGATTTTAAAAGGAAAGTGTCTTGTATTATGTGCTTTATGATTTAATGTCTTAAACTGTCGATTTCAAGTTACCATGCTTTAACCAGTGTTTCCACGATTGTTGGATATTTATATCCGTTACTAGAGCTTATTACGGCTCGAGCAAATGAACGCTGGACGAATCAGTTGCTCGGTCGTAATCTAAACAACTCTTTATAATTCCCTATAAATATTTAATTTGAGCTAATTTTACATCCTAGGGTGTTTTCCCTACAGTGTATAAAGACATTTTAATGGGTGCTCTTTTTTTTCCAGCACCTGATTACAGTTATGATTTATATCATTCACACAAGATACAGTTAGCCTGCTTTCTTATACACCAAAGCTGCACAAACCCTGTTTATTCAGATCAATCTGTAATGTTATTAAACAAGTGTTAAATGTCCAGATATTTCATTTAATAACAACAATTATGTAATAGGGCTGGGACAAAAAAAAAAAAAAAAATCGATTCACTTTCGTGATTTTTTTGTTTACGATTTTAGAGTAATTTTTTTTTTTTACTCCAGTATTGATATTAATTCAAATTATATTGCTTTATTTTAGCCCTTGCATATACACAAGGACACAAATTACCCACTTTTGTTAAAACAGGCAAAATGTGTTGTTATCTGAGTGTTACGCGACCTAATATCCCTTTCGAGATACGCGAGAAAGCGATCAGATTACCCGCACTTCAGTGAATGAAAAACTCAACACAAAGTCAAATGAATTAATTAAAAAGCCCTCGCGCATCAGATATCAGTGCTGAGAGAGAGTATAAGACTATATTTATGAATCTTAATGTGCCAGGATTTAGGTGTGAGCATTTGGGGAAATAATTATGCTTTTACTTGTGTATTTATGAATTGTGTTTTGAATTTATGAATCGGATTTTGTAAATGTGAGTTGTGCTGTACATTTATGAATTTAGTTTTGTAAATGTATTATTTTTGAGGCAGATCTGGCTCCATAGTCATTAATGGACACATGATGATAGGCTGGAGCAGGAGCTGAAGACAAACAGATGATGTTAGTGGAGTGAGATTCATGTTTCACAGTGTGATTCCTGCTGACCTGACTGAAGCAGCGTTACTACAAGGTTAAGACATAAGTTAGGTGTATGTCAGGCTAAAGACATGAGTCTCTGTTCAAGATTTAAACTGTGAGAGTGTCTGAGTCCTGAAAACTGCTAGAAAACCAATAACTAATAGAGTTGTGTAGCTAAATAACACTAAATATTTAGTTTGATCTCTACAAGTAATCAACATTTTCTGAAGGTTCAACACCTGCTTTCACTGACTATTTTAAATATATATATATATATATATATATATATATATATATATATATATATATATATATATATATATATATTTATTTATTCCTTTTTTAATAGTACCTTTATATTTTGAGTGTGTCTGGTAAAAGTGGACTTATTGTAAAGCTTTTTCTTCATGTCTAACAGCAGTGAGTCAGTGAAGGATGATGGCATCTGCTGATCAGCAGGAAGAAGAAAAGCTGAAACACAAGGAAGGTAATAAAGGAAAGAATATCAGTAATGTTAAAGTTGTCATTTAGGAAATGTCATTAATCTCTGTCTCTATTCCAGTCCAGATGAGCAGCAGCGCTCACACTGGAGTCAGTGTTGATCTGAATGCTCATACGGGAGCAGCTGTAAATGCTTCTGTACTCACTGGAAACACCATCACAGGACCACTGAACATCTACAACACTGCAGGAAACGGTATCAATATAACAGTGCTCACTGAGACACAACTAATGAAGTTTGTTTTATGGAGATATTGCTCATGGGCAGACATGTTTTAGCTAGATGTTTTATGTTACTTTTATTATTTTCTCTCTCCACACAGTGCCACAAAAAGCCTCAGAGAGACAGACGGAGAAGCACACAGCAGATCAAGGTACAACAGTTGTATTCTCTCACACTGTATTGACAGATGCTGACTAACACCAACAGACACGTTTGTTGGGTTTGGTTGGATCAGTGTTTCCTCTGCTGACATTGGTTTTCATCAAGTGTTTATCAGGTTGTGGGATGTTTGAACAGGAACATAATGTTACGCAGCTACAACACACAGTGTTGAAGTATACATTACTTAAGGAAGTACTTACAAATTATTAACAAACTATTAATAGTTTATTCTATATTGTCGTCTCTACACCACTTCGAAAATGTTCAGAAATTTGTGGCACCCCACAATAGTGTTGTCACAAAACTATACAATACTACTTTTATTTAAGTGAACTTAAAACAGTCGTCACATAAACCTGTGGGATAGTAGTGAAACTACATAATGTTTTACATGGTTTGACCCCTGAAAACTGATTCCTCCCACGAGAGGGCGTTCTGTGGGCAGTAGAATAACAGCAAGGCTAGTGAAGAGTCCACAGGTGTTTGTGTGTTTACTCTCGCTATAAACCAGAGAATAAGACACGGTGTTAGAGTAGGATACTCTAATGAGCATGTGGAATAAGTTTTGTTTTCGGTCACAAAGTCACGGCACAAGTGTCAAGAGGACATGCTCCCGCTGACGCAGCTGCTGGGGGGACGGAGCCGCCCATGTGCTACGTTCAGCATCCAGCCACCTGAGCCATTTAACTTCTAAACCTCACGAATGGAGGTTTAAATCTGATGGTTCGAATGTTTCCATCAGGCCAGTAATCTCCACACTTCCACGCAAGCCAATCAAATAAATACACTCATGATGAAGTGGACGACATTTTAAAAAGGCTAAACTTGACGAACAAAAACAAGAAACAGTACGACGCAGTGAAGGAGCGTTTTCAAGCTTTCTTTGTTGTGAAGAAAAACGTGATCTGTGGAAGCATGTTTTAACATGAGGAAACAAGGGGAAAACGAAAACGGGGAAAACATTTACATTTACATTTACATTTAGTCATTTAGCAGACGCTTTTATCCAAAGCGACTTACAAATGAGAGTAGTAGAATCAATTAAATCAACATGAGAACAACGGTGTATAAGTGCTGAGTGAAGTCACAGTTATGTCAGTAAAGTGCTCATAGCGAATTTTTTTTTTTTTTTTTTTTTTTTTTTTTTCTTTTAAATAAATAAATACACAGATAGGAGAAGAATATTAGTCAAGGTAAGTGCTACTCCTACTGGGTCAAGTGCTGACGAAAAAGATACGTCTTTAGCATTTTTTTGAAAATGGCTAGAGACTCGGCTGCTCGGATAGAGCGTGGTAGGTCATTCCACCAGCCAGGAACAGTCCCGGAGAAGGTCCGTGAGAGTGATTTTGTGCCCCTATGTGATGGCACCACAAGGCGCCGTTCACTTGCAGAACGCAGGTTTCTGGAGGGCGCGTAAGTCTGAAGTAGTGAGTTAAGGTATAGCGGTGCAGAGCCAGCTGTCGTTCTGTAAGCAAACATCAGAGCCTTGAATTGGATGCGAGCAGCTACTGGCAGCCAGTGCAGACTGATGAAGAGAGGAGTGACGTGCGCTCTCTTCGGTTCGTTGAAGACCAGTCTTGCTGCAGCATTTAGGATCAGTTGAAGAGGCTTGATAGTGCATGCTGGAAGGCCAGCCAAGAGAGCATTACAGTAGTCCAGTCTGGATAGAACAAGAGCTTGGACAAGAATTTGTGTGGAATGTTCAGATAGGAAGGGTCTAATCTTCCTGATGTTGTACAAGGCAAATCTGCAGGACCGGGTCGTTGCTGCAACATGATCTGTGAAGGTTAGACCAGCATCCATCACCACTCCAAGGTTTCTGGCTGTCCTGGAAGGAGTGATGGTTGAAGACCCAAGTTGAACTGAAAGGTTGTGATGAAGTGTTGGGTTTGCACCGATCACAAGCAGTTCCGTTTTTTCAAGGTTGAGTTGGAGGTGGTGGTCCTTCATCCAGGCAGAAATGGCTGTCAGGCAGGCTGTGATGCGACCAGCAACCGTCGGATCATCTGGTTGGAATGAGAGGTAGAGTTGTGTGTCATCAGCATAACAGTGATGGGAGAAACCATGATCCTGAATGACCGATCCTAGTGATGACGTGTAGATGGAGAAGAGAAGTGGACCAAGCACAGAGCCCTGAGGTACCCCAGTAGCAAGATGATGTGACTTGGACACCTCACCTCTCCAAGATACCCTGAAGGACCTACCTGAGAGGTAAGACTCGAACCACTGGAGCGCGGTTCCCGTGATGCCCTTCGACATGAGTGTAGACAGGAGGATCTGGTGGTTCACTGTGTCAAAGGCAGCAGACAGGTCCAGCAAGATGAGTACTGATGATTTTGAAGATGCTCGTGCCAGTCTCAGGGCTTCAGTGATTGAGAGCAGGGCAGTCTCAGTAGAGTGGCCACTCTTGAAACCAGACTGGTGGTTGTCAAGGAGGTTGTTCTGTGAGAGATAAGTAGACAGTTGGTTGAATACAACTCTCTCAAGTGTCTTAGCAATGAAAGGAAGAAGGGATACTGGTCTGTAGTTTTCTAAAAGAGCTGGATTCAGAGTGGGTTTCTTAAGCAGTGGGGTAATCCTAGCCTGCTTAAAAGCTGTGGGAAATGTTCCAGTGTGAAGGGAGGAATTGATAATGTGAGTGAGTGCAGGTAGAATTGAGGAGGAGATGGCCTGAAGAAGAGGAGTGGGGATAGGGTCTAGCGGACAGGTAGTAGGGTGATTGGAAAGAATGAGTTTGGAAACATCTGCCTCAGAAAGCATGGAGAAGGAGGGGAGAATTTGTGTGTTTTCAATTAAGATGTTCTTGTCAGTGTGTGGTGTGGAGAATTGGCCGCTGATGGTTGTTATTTTATGTGTGAAGAAAGTGGCAAAGTCATCAGCTGTAAGAACTGATGTGGGAGGGAGGGGAGGAGGGCAAAGAAGAGAAGAGAAGGTTTTGAAAAGTGTTCGGGAGTCATTTGAGTTGTTAATTTTAGTGTGATAGTAGGAGGTTTTAGCATTGGTGACATTAGTAGAGAAAGAAGAAAGGAGTGACTGATATAAGCTAAGGTCAGTAGGATTTTTAGATTTGCGCCACTTCCTCTCTGCAGCCCTGAGTCTAGACCGATGCTCACGGAGAACATCAGAGAGCCAGGGGGCAGAGGGGTGGCGCGGGCTGGTCTGGTTAAGAGGGGGCAGAAATCATCTAAGCAGGATGATAGAGTGGTGCAGAGAGTGTCAGTAGCAGTGTTAGTGTCCATTGATGAGAATTGGTTAGCGGGAGGAAGTGTGGATGAGACCGAAGAGGATAGATGAGATGGTGAGAGGGAGCGTAGGTTTCGCCGAAAAGTGACGTGTGGTGGGGTGTGTGATGAGTTGGGGGTCAGGTTGAGTGTGAAAGTAATGAGAAAGTGGTCTGAGGTGTGTAGTGGAGTAACCAGTGTATTGTCGGTGGAGCCACAGCGTGTGTAGATGAGGTCCAATTGGTTACCTGATTTGTGGGTAGCTGAGGTAGCCACTCGCTTGAGATCAAATGAGGCAAGCAGCGTGTGGAAGTCAGCAGCCTGAGGTTTGTCTAGATGGATGTTGAAGTCACCAAGTACTAGCAGAGGAGTGCCATCCTCAGGGAAGGATGAGAGTAACACATCCAACTCCTCCAAGAAGTTACCTAGCTGACCTGGGGGACGATAGACAACTACAACATGAATTTTGGTAGGGTAGGTGATGGTAATTGCATGTGATTCAAATGAGCCATTTTCAGAGAGAGATGGTAAAGGATTGAACTTCCATTCATTGGACATAAGCAAACCAGTACCACCACCCCTCCCAATCTGGCGTGAGGTGTGAGAGAAAGTGAAATTAGAGGAGAGGGCTGCTGGTGTGGCAGTGTCCTCTGGTTTGATCCATGTCTCAGTCAGAGCCATGAGATGGAGATCTGAATAAGTAGCAATAGCTGTGATGAACTCTGCTTTGTTGACAGCAGACTGACAATTCCAGAGCCCAATCGAAATAGAAAACAATGTACTAGGTGACATGGGTAAAGAACGCAGGTTGTTATGGTTGCGCTGGTTACAGCGTGTAGCATGCTATTTACGAGGGTTAGTAATAGTGGGAATTTGGAAGCACATATCTAAAACAAGTCAAAAGACAGACAAGAACACACGGTATAAAGAGGAAAGAAAGAAAAGAGCAATACTCAAGTGCCTTGTCGGTGTCGTTGCTCGGTGGAGTCGCACAGGTAGAGTCGCACAGGTAGAGTCGCACAGGTAGAGTCGCACAGGTAGAGTCGCACAGGTAGAGTCGCACAGGTAGAGTCGCACAGGTAGAGTCGCACAGGTAGAGTCGCACAGGTAGAGTCGCTGGTCTTTACACTCTTCGGTCTTCACACGAGGAGGGCTTCACATGAGGGCTGCCGCGTCCGCTGCCGCGGTACACTGTGCACTTATACCAGCTTATTACAACGTTAGTTCAGCAGACCACGCCTTACTGACTCAGAGCAAACGAAACCAAACGCGATTTGCCACGTGACCTCAGTAAACAAGCAGTAAAGCAACTATACAGCACTAAAATCAACTAGAAACGACAGCAAAACACTTACAGTATGCAGATCCTCTTGTAGCTTCAATGATTCTCTCTAATGAATGCTAAATAACAACTGTTTATATACTAAGCTGGCTTTGACCACGCCTTACTGACTCAGAGCAAACGAAACCAAACGCGATTTGCCACGTGACCTCAGTAAACAAGCAGTAAAGCAACTATACAGCACTAAAATCAACTAGAAACGACAGCAAAACACTTACAGTATGCAGATCCTCTTGTAGCTTCAATGATTCTCTCTAATGAATGCTAAATAACAACTGTTTATATACTAAGCTGGCTTTGACCACGCCTTACTGACTCAGAGCAAACGAAACCAAACGCGATTTGCCACGTGACCTCAGTAAACAAGCAGTAAAGCAACTATACAGCACTAAAATCAACTAGAAACGACAGCAAAACACTTACAGTATGCAGATCCTCTTGTAGCTTCAATGATTCTCTCTAATGAATGCTAAATAACAACTGTTTATATACTAAGCTGGCTTTGACCACGCCTTACTGACTCAGAGCAAACGAAACCAAACGCGATTTGCCACGTGACCTCAGTAAACAAGCAGTGAAGCAACTATACAGCACTAAAATCAACTAGAAACGACAGCAAAACACTTACAGTATGCAGATCCTCTTGTAGCTTCAATGATTCTCTCTAATGAATGCTAAATAACAACTGTTTATATACTAAGCTGGCTTTGACCACGCCTTACTGACTCAGAGCAAACGAAACCAAACGCGATTTGCCACGTGACCTCAGTAAACAAGCAGTAAAGCAACTATACAGCACTAAAATCAACTAGAAACGACAGCAAAACACTTACAGTATGCAGATCCTCTTGTAGCTTCAATGATTCTCTCTAATGAATGCTAAATAACAACTGTTTATATACTAAGCTGGCTTTGACCACGCCTTACTGACTCAGAGCAAACGAAACCAAACGCGATTTGCCACGTGACCTCAGTAAACAAGCAGTAAAGCAACTATACAGCACTAAAATCAACTAGAAACGACAGCAAAACACTTACAGTATGCAGATCCTCTTGTAGCTTCAATGATTCTCTCTAATGAATGCTAAATAACAACTGTTTATATACTAACTGAAAACGCCACTCAAAGTATCTGAAGACTGGGAGCAGAAAGAGGGTGGTGATTGGAGACCTGTGGCCTACGTGTAACGATCTCTTTCTCCTGTTGAGTAAAGATATGGCCCTGGAGCTGATCTGGGAATTAGAGAGATTTGTGACTTCTTGATTGGCCAACATTTTGTTCACAATTGCTTCCACTTTGTTATAATTCCACTAACAGTTGACCGTGGAATATTTAGTAGTGAGGAAATTTCACGAATGGACTTATTGCACAGACGGCAACCTATCACGGTACCACACTGAGTTCACTGAGCTCCTGAAAATAATATTATATATATATTATGTGTGTATATATGTGTATATGTATATTATATATATATATATATATATATATATATATATATATATATATATATATATATATATATATATATATATTAGTTTCATTTATCTAATCTAAAGTGGGAACTATTTACGGTTAATAAGTTGTTAACAAAGCATAAAAAAGATCTAACATTTGAGCTTATTAAACATTATTACAGGTTATTAAACAAATTACAGTGACTGAATGGAAAACTCAATATTTGTATATAGCCTATTAATATGTTAACAATGTAGAAACTACTGTATAATATATTAACTATGAATTAACTATAAACTAATAGTTTGTGGTAATGCTTTATTTTACTGTTGGAGCACACCTGATCTCTTCTGGAAGCTGGTTCCAGCTGCGGCTGGCGTAACGCTAAAAGCAGACTCTCTTTGCTTTGAGTGAACCCTTGGTATTTCTAAATGACTTGATCCTGATGATCTGACTGATCTGTTAGGTTTTGTTCTGTACGAGCTTGGCAGTATTTGATTTGAATTCAACCTCTAATAAACCATCTCAGGTTACGTATGTAACCATGGTTCCCTGAGAACAGGGAACGAGACTCTGTGTTTACCGCATATGGGGAACCGTCACTCGTGACAGGTGTTCAAAATGCCAAGAAACACAAAACTCCAATCCTATTGGCCGGCGACAGCCTATGATGTCATACGGCGCGAACCATGACGTATAAAGGGAACGCCTGAGTAAGCAGTTAACACCTACTCGTCTTTGAAGGACTGTTCAGCAGGCATCCCGAAGCATGGCAGGGCAATGCAGAGCCTCGTTCCCTGTTCTCAGGGAACCATGGTTACATACGTAACCTGAGACGTTCCCTTTCGAAAGGGAACTCAACTCTGCATTTACCGCAAATGGGGAATGATATACCCACGCCACCATGCTAAAGGAGAGTGCATGCCAAATGTCTGGACAAATGTCCAGCAGTTCCAGAGAAAAGCCGGGAGCAACTCCCCCCCAAGGCTGTCAGTGACAGTATTTCCTATGGCCTGAGCCTAAAAGAGGCCTTCCGAAGAAAGCCTTCCAAGGCTGCTCAAGGCGTCTGGGACCAGCAATCCGTGGAAAGTGGTCCCTTAAAGGGAATGTGGCCAGGAAATCAAACGGAAACCTGGCCAGTCACTAGATAGTGAAGTGACATGTGGCCAAGTATGGTGACCCATACTTGGAATTTGTGCTCTGCATTTAACCCATCCAAGTGCACACACACAGCAGTGAACACCCGGAGCAGTGGGCAGCCATTGCTGCGGCGCCCGGGGAGCAGTTGGGGGTATGGTGCCTTGCTCAAGGGTCTCCCCTCAGTCGTGGTATTGAGGGTGGGGGGAGGGCTGGACATTCACTCCCCTCACCGACAATCCCTGCCGGACTTGAGACTCGAACCCATGACCTTTGGGTTACAAGTCCGACTCTCTATCCATTAGGCCACGACTGCCCCAAGAGGACGAGGTCCCACCAAGATGGGAACTAAGTCACCCCCAATGCCACCAAGGAGGCCGTACTAATCTAGCGAAAGCCAAACATAGTCTGGGCCAGCCCTGTCTGATACACAGAATCTCCAAGGCACAATCTCCAAAGAGGAGAGCAGATAAGAATGACTGCAAAAGGGCAGTAAGCAACTCAAAACCACGCGCAGAGATGGGCATCCTGGAGAGCGGAACTCAGCTGAGCACTAAAAATCCTCGTATTGAGGGGAGTATAAACCACTCGTCCTAGGATCTACTAAGCTTCTGATTAAAGCGCTGAGGAGGCTGTGCACTAGAAAAACCTTGGTACAAGGGAGTACAAACCAGCCTGGGGCCAGTCTGAACGGGAGACTTCACAGAAGTCTACAACCAATGACCAGCTTAGGGAGCTAAGCACAATTACATAGTCAACCCAAAGGGAAGTATAAAGCTCAACCTAACAGACAGACCATACCGTAGGCACAAATTCATGGAGGCCAACCAGAAGGGGCATACAACATAACTAAAGTTCTATAAATTAACTAATATTACAACAAGAACCCAATCCATAAGGTGGTTTTCAGGATGGCCCATAAGGCCATTTGACTGAAAACATAACATGCTGAGCACATGACCAACCAAGTAATTAGGTAGCTGTGAGTGCCCATGAAACAGCCCGTCCAACACAATCCAACGAGCAGTGTACTCTGTAAAAGCACCCTTCTACTCTTTAAGCAAGAGGAGTACAGCGTACGCCATCACGTGCTAAAGAAGGCCCCATGGGCCTATAACCTCAGCAGACACGTGGCATCAGCTCGTGGCAGTGTTATCGAGGTTCAGGCTAAACAGACCGACTACAAAGGAGGTCATCAGTCAGTCCGAGCCCCGGCCAGCCTGCTTCAATAAAATTGTCAGAGAGAAAAACCTTGAGAAAGCTCCCAAATGAGGGCCTTAAGGCCTACCTTTCGTACGCGGCGTCAGCTAGCGGCCACTAAAGTTCTAGGAGCAAAATAGAACAGAGTAGCAAACAAGGTAGCTAAAGAGCTAAAGGAAACCAAGCTCAAGGAAGCAAATGCATAAAACCAGACAAACAGTTGGTTTTAATACAGGAGCTCACCTCGAGAGGCAAGCCACTCAGAAAATATACTCCGTAAAAGCACCTTTTACTCTGTAAGCGAGAGGAGTACAATAGGAAAAGTACACACTATGCCACAGAACTTAATGAGAGGCCTGACCTAGGGCCTATTCATATGGAGGTAGGCGTGGCCGATGGCGGCATGAGTCATAAGACACGACTCAACCATGGAATGAGTCTAGATATAACCAACCCAACTGGGCCAGCACAGAGGCTTCAAAGGAGGCCTGGCAAGGCCTACTTCTTTTAGCACCATGTGGCGCCAGCCAGTGGTCATATAAAGGGCCCAAGCTCAAAGGGGACCAGCTCTAGACCCTACACGATAACTGTGGGTAACTAGCTACACAACCTGAGCTTAAGTCTACACATTCCAACAGGCAATGTACCCAGTATACATAAATATGCTATCACGGTCTAAGGAAGGCCTACCACCTCAAACAACGTAAAGCATAAGCCTGAGGCAGTGCTAAAATACGTGGGCAAACTCGTGATCGTAAACCAACAAAAAACAAGCTGTATTAAGAAAGAGGCTACAATAAAGAGCCAACAATCTAACAGCAAATGCAAAACAGCTGCTGTGGTCATGATCGACTGGGAGCTAGCAGAGATCATACTATTCTAACCAGAATAAGACTCTCTACACTGAGTGTGCAGTCCAACAGGTGATGCACTCAGTGAAACACAAACCCTAACCGGGGAGTACAACAAAACACCATGTTCATAGATAGAGGATAATCACAGCCTGCTATCACAGAAACAGGCGCTAACCTGTGGCAGCACTAGAGTAAGCTCACATACGTATGTAGGGTTAAAGCTTAGAACCACAAAGCAAATGCAAATGCTTTGTAATACATGCCATCCAAACAGGATAAATGTTTCACAGAACAGATCTGAGATCTGTAATGAACCCTAGAGAACGAAAGCTAAAATATTTAGCATCGTAATCTGAAACTTGAATATAATTCAAGGGGCTCATGTGAAGACATTATAAGCATGACAAAAGTTCTAAAAAGTGGGGCCTAGCAGCACTGCATAACTCATCTTCTCGAAGATAAAGGCCTACCACCTGGGAAAAACAGCACCAGGAAGGCTAATAACAGCCTATAACCTTAGCTGTTAACCTCAGCCATAGCACCTACATTTTCACATCGAACGGGAAATGGGCATACAACTCCCTCAGGAGGAGGCCAGAACTAGGAACTATACAACCTCACAGGAATAGTAATAGTAAGGGTGATGTAACAAACAAACACCTAAACCTAGCTCTAGCCTAGCTGCTAGCTAAGGCCTAATGGGCCAAGCAAAGTTTGGGCTTCATTTTGAAACCTTCAAATATGAGGAGAAAATGAAGCACTGCAAGCAAACAGTGTCAGGCGGCCGACAAGCCATCCTGTACACAAATAACTGAAGCGACGAGTGCTAACTCAAACCAAAATAAAGTATTAGCTGAGAAGCTACTCTAACATAGGAGGCTACAAAATAGCGGCCATAAAGCGGCCTGCATGTTATGAAAACTAGCCAACCTAATGCTACAGTTATTTTGCCCAAAAGAACCCCTTCAAACTTTACTGACTACATGCTCAGGAAAGCTATACAGGAAAAACAAGGTCTACACTTTTTATAAACATAAAAATATGGACCCAGCTTACCTTCCTGCGGCTTGTAGAATGAAGATTTTCCCTCCTTATTTGAAGCATGAAGAAGGAAGAAATCGTCTCAGGTTACAGATGTAACCCTGGTTCCCTGAGACATGGATGAACACATTCTCCTGAACGTTTGCAGACATAAATGGAGTAATTTCCTACCGAAGTTTGTGAAACAATGGCACGAACAAGACAGTCCCGAAAAGACGAGAAGATGTTGACTGCTTCCTCAGGCGGTCCCTTTATACGTCACGGTTTGCACCGTATGACGTCATAGGCTGTCGTCGGCCAATAAGATTGGAGTTTTGTGATTCTTGGCATTTCGAACACCTGTCACGAGACAGTCTGACAGTGTGCGTCCACTGTCGCAGACTCACGGAGCAGAGGGAGAGTATTCAGTTCATTCCTATAGAAGCTGAGCTTCACGCTCGCGCATAAAGCACACGCAGCATCATTGCGCATCTGTGGGTAAAAACTTCAGCTCAGAATCTATCCAGAATCATTGGACAGAGAATCGCAATGCATTGATCCCACCACTAATGTGTGGTAGTTATTATTTTAATAGGAATTACAGACTAAATTAGAATTTACATTAAGATTTTATTATTTTATTTAAAAACTGATAAAGATTTGCTTGCTAATTTTTCCCTCTTTCTCAAAGGCTCAACTGCAGAGGACAATACAGCTGCTCTTCATGAGATCAGCCTCAGACTGAAGGTCAAATTAAAACAGCAGTATGAACGAATATTGGTCGGTAATTCTCAGACTGGTCATCAGAAATACCTGAACAATATTTACACTGATCTATATGTGGTGGAGAATGAGACTGGAGGAATACTCAGTGAGCATGAGGTGAGACAGATTGAATTCAAACAATTTGATGCCAAGGACACACCAATCCAGTGCAATAACATTTTTGAAGTCCACGAGGGTCATCGAAACAGAAGAGTGCTGACAATGGGCATTGCAGGGGTAGGAAAAACAGTCTCTGTCAATAAATTCATCCTTGACTGGGCTGAAGGAACAAAAAATCAGGATATTGCCTTAATTTTCCCTCTTCCATTCCGTAGACTGAATTTGATTAAAGAAGAGTACAGTCTTATAGGACTTCTTAAAAAATACTTCTTTAATAGTCCTGAAGAACTGCCCTCTCTTCCTGATGGTGACGGTAAAATCATGTTCATCTTTGATGGTCTGGATGAATGTCGCTTCCCTTTGAACTTTAAACAGGATGACGGATTTACAGATGTTAAAGAAAAAACAACATTGAGTAAGATAATAACAAACCTCATTAAGACACATCTGGTTCCTTCTGCTCTCATCTGGATCACATCCAGGCCAGCATCAGCCAGTCTGATACCCCGAGACTACATTGATCAGGTGACAGAGGTGCGAGGATTCAATGATGAGCAGAAAGAGCAATACTTCAACAAAAACAGCAGTCCTGAGGTTGCTGGAAACATCATCCGTCATATCAGGAAATCCAGGAGCCTGTACATCATGTGCCACATCCCCGTCTTCTGCTGGATCTCTCTCACTGTTCTTCAGCCTCTACTGGCTCGAGAGAGCAATGACAAAACACCCACAACTCTCACAGGGATGTACACAAGCTTCTTACTTACTCAGCAGCAACAGATGACAGCAAAATACAGTGGTGACCCTGAGCCTAAAGCCAATTCCAGGTCTTTTGATGAGATTATCCTAAAGCTTGGGAAACTGGCCTTTCAACAGCTGGAGAAAGGAAATCTGATTTTCTACAAAGAAGATCTTGAGGAATGTGGACTAGATGTCAGTGAAGGGTCGGTGTTCTCTGGGTTATGCACTCAGATCTTTCAGGAGGATAAAGCTGTTTCAGCAAGAAACGTTTACAGCTTCATTCATCTCAGCATCCAGGAATTCCTTGCTGCTCTCTATGTGTTTTTGATTAGCAAAGATAAGAAAGCAAAGCTACTTTTTCAGTCCCAGAGAGAAAAACTGACATGGACACTGTCCAGAAAGACACAGTTTCAGCTTCATATGGGTGCAATCAACAAGGCTTTACAAAGCGAGAACGGACACCTGGACCTTTTCCTCCGGTTCCTCCTGGGTCTCTCTCTGGAGTCCAATCAGAGTGACCTGAAGGAATTAGTGCCAGAACTGGAACTCAAAACAGAGAAAATGAAAAGCACTGTTGATTATATCAAAAAGAAAATAGAGAAGGAGGAATCAGTGGAGAGGATCATCAATCTCTTCCACTGTCTGAGTGAACTGAAAGATGACTTTGTGGAGGAAATCCAGAAAAACCTGAGCTCAGGAAATCTTTCAGCACAGAATCTCTCCTCTGCTCAGTGGTCTGGTCTGGTGTTTGTGCTCCTGATGTCAGAAGAGACTCAAGAGAAGTTTGAACTGCAGAAATACAGAAGATCTGATGAAGCAGTGATAAGACTGCTGCCAGTGATCAAAAACACAAGAAAAGCACTGTAAGAGTCTTCTTTACATTCATTTATATGCACTTTTGGTCTTTTGTAGTTGGGACTTCTTTTTACATGGATGACTTGTTGACCTAGACAGTTCAGAAAAAAAGAATACATGTAAATGTAAATCAATGTGCGTGATAATATTAAATGACAAATTGTCTCCACCATCAGACAAGTTGAACCTGAGTTTTACCCTTTTTAATATTCTTAATTGTATCGTAAATTAAAAAAAAAAAAAAAAATACAGGTTTGATGTTTTATTCTACAGTCAAAGGTTTTTTTCAATTTATCTATGATCTAGATTATAAACACTACTTAAGAAGCATTGATATCACTGATTGTTGTTGTGCGCTACACAGGCTACAGTGCTGTAAGCTCACTGCTCAGTGCTGTAAGAGTTTCTCATCAGTTCTACAATCCTCAAACTTCCTGAGAGACCTGGACCTGAGTAACAATGACATACAGGATTCAGGAGTGAGGCTTCTTTCTGATGGACTAAAAAGTCCAAACTGTCAGCTGGAGATACTGAGGTTTGAGTTTAAATGCTTTATTTATTTATTTATTTTTCCATTAAGTTAATTATTTAAAGGTGCCATAGAATTGAAAATTAAATTTACCTTGGCATAGTTGAATAACAAGAGTTCAGTACATGGAAATGACATACAATGAGTCTCAAACACCATTGTTTCCTCCTTATGTAAATCTCATTTGTTTAAAAGACCTCCTAAGAACAGGCGAATCTCAACATAACACAGACTGTTACGCAACAGTCGGGATCATTAATATGTACACCCCAATGTTTGCATATGCCAGCCCATGTTCAAGGCATTAGACATTAGATGTCTGGATCTGTGCACAACTGAATTATCAGATGTTATGCTGGTAAGCAAGCAAGGACAATGGCGAAAAATAGCAGATGGAGCAATAATAACTGACATGATCCATGATAACATAATATTTTTAGTGATATTTGTAAATTGTCTTTCTAAATGTTTCGTTAGCATGTTGCTAATGTACTGTTAAATGTGGTTAACGTTACCATCATTTCTTACTGTATTCAGAGACAATTTTTAAACACTTGCAGTCTGTATACTTCATAAACACAACTTTATTCTTTATAAATCTCTCCAACAGTGTGCAATGTTAGCTTTAGCCCGTTAGCCACGGAGCATAGCCTCAAACTCATTCAGAATCAAATGTAAACATCCAAATAAATACTATACTTACATGAACTGATGCATGCATGCAGCAAGCATGACAAACACTTTGTAAAAATCCATTTTGAGGGTTATATTAACTGTGTGAACTTTGTTTATGCAATGTATTATAGAGTCGCGAGCTCGGGGGCAGGAAGTGCACCAAAATAGTCAGTTAAAAAAAAATCTTGTTTTGTGAAAAAGTGTTCTAGGGCACCTTTAAAAACACACTGCTAAGATTGATTCTGTATGCAATTACATTTTGTTTTTATTGTTCAGATTTTCCACCTGTAATCTCACTGCTCAGTGTTGTGAGAGTTTGTCATCAGTTCTACAATCCTCAAACTTCCTGAGAGAGCTGGACCTGAGTAACAATGACCTACAGGATTCGGGAGTGAGGCTTCTTTCTGATGGGCTGAAGAGCAGTAAGCTGGAGATTCTGAGGTTTGAGTTTAAATGCTTTATTTATTTATTTATTTCCCATTAAGTTAATTATTTATAAACACACAGCTAAGATCAGAATCAGAATCAGAATCAGAAAGAGCTTTATTGCCAGGTATGTTGTTTACACATACTAGGAATTTGTTTTAGTGACAGAAGCTCCACAGTGCAACAGAGTGACAGCGACAAGACAAGACACATAATAAAAAGAATAAAATAATAATATACAAATTTACAAGATAGACAAAGTGCAAAAAAAAAAAAAAAAAAAAAAAAAAAAAAAACCAAAAGACAATATATATTATAGACAATTGTATGTACAATTATGTGTGCAAATTGAGATATAAATAAGTGTTTTAAGTAAATAATGTGTAATAGTGTTATGTGTTCCGTGTTTGTTAAGTGTTCATGAGATGGATTGCTTGAGGGAAGAAACTGTTCCTGTGTCTGGTCGTTCTGGTGCTCAGGGCTCTGTAGCGTCGACCGGATGGCAACAGTTCAAAGAGGGAGTGTGCTGGATGTGAGGGGTCCAGAGTGATCTTCTTTGCCCTTTTTCTCACTCTGGATAAGTACAGTTCTTGGAGAGTGGGGAGGGTTGTGCCAATGATTCGCTCAGCAGACCGGACTACCCTCTGTAGTCTTCTGAGGTCAGATTTGGTAGCTGAGCTGAACCAGATGGTAATTGAAGTGCAGAGGATGGATTCAATGATGGCAGAGTAGAACCGTTTCAGCAGCTCCTGTGGTAGGTTGAACTTCCTCAGCTGGCGAAGGAAGTACAACCTCTGCTGGGCCTTTTTCACAATGGACTCAATGTGGTTGTCCCACTTCAGGTCCTGGGAGATGGTGGTGCCCAGGAACCTGAATGACTCCACTGCTGCCACAGTGCTGTTCATGATGGTGAGTGGGGAAAGAGCAGGGGGGTTTCTCCTGAAGTCCACGGTCATCTCCACTGTCTTGAGCGTGTTGAGCTCCAGGTTGTTAAGACTGCACCAGACAGCCAGCTGTTCAACCTCCAGTCTGTAAGCAGACTCGTCACCGTCCTGGATGAGGCCGATCAGTGTGGTGTCATCCGCAAACTTCAGGAGCTTGACAGAGGGGTCTTTAGAGGTGCAGTCGTTTGTGTAGAGGGAGAAGAGCAGTGGGGAGAGAACACAGCCCTGAGGGGCGCCGGTGCTGATGGTGAGGGTGCTGGATGAGAATTTTCCCAGCCTCACTAGCTGCTGCCTGTCTGTCAGGAAGCTGGTGATCCACTGACAGACAGAGGTGGGCACGGAGAGCTGAGTTAGTTTAGGCTGGAGGAGTGATGGGACAATGGTGTTAAAAGCAGAGCTGAAGTCCACAAACAGGATCCTCACATAAGTCCCTGGTCTGTCCAGATGCTGGAGAACATAATGCAGTCCCATATTGACTGCATCATCCACAGACCTGTTTGCTCGGTAAGCAAACTGCAGGGGGTCCAGTAAGGGTCCAGTGATGTCCTTCAGAAAAGCCAGAACCAGTCTTTCAAATGACTTCATGGCCACAGACGTTAGAGCCACAGGTCTGTAGTCATTTAGTCCAGTGATTTTGGGTTTCTTTGGGATGGGGATGATGGTGGAGCGTTTGAAGCATGAGGGGACTTCGCACAGCTCCAGTGATCTGTTGAAGATCTGTGTGAAGATGGGGGCCAGCTGGTCAGCGCAGGTTTTCAGACAGGCTGGTGAAACGCTGTCTGGGCCTGGTGCCTTTCTTCTCTTGTTCTTTCTGAAGACCTGGCGCACGTCATCTTCACTGAACTGAATTGCAGGTGTGGGGGAGAGGGGGGTTGTTGGAGGTGTGAATGGTGATTTTTCAAACCTGCAATAAAACCCATTCAGATCGTCTGCCAGTTGTTGATTCTCCACAGAGCTGGGGGATGGTGTCTTGTAGTTGGTAATGTCTTTCAGACCTTTCCACACTGAAGCTGTGTCATTAGAAGAGAACTGATTCCGAAGTTTATCAGAATAATTCCTCTTTGCCACTTGATCTCCTTTTCCAGTGTGTATTTGGCCTGTTTGTACAAGACTCTGTCCCCTTTTCTGCGAGCATCTTCTTTGGCCTGACGGAGCTGGCTGAGTTTTGCAGTGAACCAGGGTTTGTCGTTGTTGTAAGTTAAATGAGTCTTTGTAGGAATGCACAGATCCTCACAGAAACTGATATATGATGTAACAGTCTCTGTGAGCTCGTCCAGATCGGTGGCAGCAGCTTCAAAAACACTCCAATCAGTCCATTCAAAACAGGCTTGTAAAGCTCGCTCTGTTTCGGTGGTCCATCTCTTTACAGTCTTTGCTACAGGTTTAGCTGATTTCAGTTTCTGCCTGTAGGTTGGTATGAGATGAACTAAACAGTGATCAGAGAGCCCCAAAGCTGCCCGTGGGACAGAGTGATATGCATCCTTTATTGCTGTGTAACAATGGTCGAGTATATTGCTGTCTCTGGTGGGACAGGTAACATGCTGTCTGTATTTGGGCAGTTCACGTGAGAGAATCGCTTTATTAAAGTCCCCGAGAATGATTAGAACAGAGTCCGGGTGTTGTTGCTCGCTCTCTGTGATCATATCAGCGAGTATCTGTAAAGCCGAGCTCACTTGTGCTTGCGGAGGAATGTAGACGCTCACCAGAATGAACGAGCAAAACTCCCGCGGCGAATAGAACGGTTTGCAGTTAATGAAGAGTGTTTCAAGATCTGGACAGCACATCTTCTTTAACACCGTTACATCTGAACACCACCTTTCGTTGATGTAAAAGCACGTCCCGTCGCCGCGCGATTTCCCCGTTGATTCTGCGTCGCGATCTGATCTAAACAGCTGAAAGCCCGGCAGACTTAACACGCTGTCCGGAATGGCGTCGTTCAGCCAGGTTTCCGTGAAGCACAGAGCAGCCGAGTTCGAGAAATCCTTATTGGTCCGGGAGAGCAGAAGGAGTTTGTCCGTTTTGTTGGGCAGAGAGCGGAGATTCGCCAGATGGATGCTAGGCAGCGGCGTTCTTAATCCGCGCTGTCTGAGCTTCACGAGGGCGCCGGCGCGCTTTCCCCGTCTGCGCGTCCTGAAGCGTCTAAACAGCGCTGCCGCTCCGCCGACTACAACATTCAACAAAACGTCTGAATAATCGAAATCCGGTAAAAGATTTTGTGGTGTATACTGCCGAATGTTCAGCAGTTCATCCCTGGTAAAGCTGATGGTGTTTGAAAAACAGAAAACAGGAAAAACTAACAAAAACAGAACAAACACTGAAGAGCTAAGCACTGTGGCTGCCATGCGCGGCGCCATCTTGATCTTATATTGATTCTGTATGCAATTACATTTTGTTTTTATTGTTCAGATTTTCCACCTGTAATCTCACTGCTCAGTGTTGTGAGAGTTTGTCATCAGTTCTACAATCCTCAAACTCCTTCCTGAGAGAGCTGGACCTGAGTAACAATGACCTACAGGATTCAGGAGTGAAGCTTCTTTCTGATGGGCTGAAGAGTCCAAACTGTCAGCTGGAGATACTGAGGTAAATGGTTTTAAAATAATTAACAAAATGCTATCACAATAAATAATTGTCACCGAATGTAACATTTGTTCTCAATGTAATGGAAATAGTCAATGGAAATTGATTGGGCCCGATACCAAGCTCATGTACTTGTATTCGTACTCATACAAATATGTATGTGCTTGAATCTTTCGTTGAATCATTCTTCATATTCATGACTTGTCACCGTCTGAAATCGCGCAGGCTCCACTACTGTACGTTTAGAAAAGTGAATGAATACTTAGGTACATTTTCACACACATCCTTCCACCACCCCGCTCCTAACTCTCGGCTGGGGTCCTGGGGTTATGGGGAGAACTTTGGGTTTGGGCTGAATTCCAAACTCCGGGCCCTCTATCCCTTTGGACAGTACATATTGATGCTAAAAGTACATATTGATGCTAATTTTATTTGTTATTTGCTGAGAAAACTTGGTGAATATGAAAAAAAAAAAAACTTGGTGAATTGATTTCATTGTGTAGTATTAGGACTTTTTTAACAGGATTCTGTGATAAAAGCAATTGAAGCATTATTCAAATTAATAGCAGATGCTAACATTGCCATCTAAAAGCCCATTATAGTAATGGGGGTTTTTGGCAAGTGATACAATGCTAACGATTACAATTAAACTGACAGTCCTGAGCTAGCTAATAACAATAGGTAGGTATGGGAAGGTCTAAACATGGACTAAACATGAGATAATGTGTACGTGTTCTTAGAATGAACACAAAACGACAAACTTTGATGTTTATGGAAACTCACCCCATAAGAAATCTCGTTGCCTCCAATGACATAAGTAATTCGGGCACACTTTCTCTTTGTCGGGGTCTTCTTTGTGGATGTAACCATCTCCGAAGTTTGCACTGTGCGTCTGTTTGCCTCTAAATGTCCAATAATTTGCATGTCCTGCCACTCTTTTTCTGCAGCTAAAGATTCCAGCCGTATGTTGTACATAATGTCTGGAGAAAGCTTCTGGCTACAGGACTGTCTCCCATGCAGAGAGTTCTCTTTTCTCCTCGTGTAGCATTTACAGTCAAAGTTACGGATTTTCCCCATTTCTCTGTCTTTATCCCCATCAAATGTTACTATCGATATAGCCTCTGATATCTTACGGTCCAACTCATCTGACGCCATTCTGATACATTTCTTCCTCATCTTCATCTTCGCTCAGTTGTAGATTAGGGATATTATTCAGTCTTATTACGCTGCTTTCATCGTCGCTCAGATCGTCTTCAGAATCAGTGAGTGCTTGTTCATAAGCATCCGGCTTGTCGAAGAAGTACTTCAAAACATTTTCGGTGTAATGGCCACGGTTCAGCTTGTCTAAGATAATCTTTGCGGCGTCCATGTTCATTGAATTTTGATATCAGCTAGAGCCGGCCAGAGTGCTACATAATAAGTAGCCACGCTTCCCTTGGAGGGCAATAACAAAAGAAACAAAAGTCGGCTTATCCAGTATGGAAATACACACAGATAATGACACGCCCCTACTGCGTGCTAGAATCTCTGAGCCAATTTCAACCTCAAAATGTGCGCTTTCAAATATACCAATACTGCTATCTCAAACACGGAGAGGCTTCTTCGTGATCTCAACTAACAGATTCTGCAAAAAAACGAAAATCACCAATTTTGAAAAAAATCTCTTTCTCATTTTGCTCGATAGATGTGCTGCAGATTTGTCACTGGTTTCCGTGACGGGTCACATATGGCCCCTGATTCCCAAACTAATGTAATGTGGACTTTTGCTGTGTGTGTTTGTAGATTGTCTGGCTGTATGGTGACAGAGGAAGGCTGTCATTATGTATCTTCAGCTCTGAGTTCGAACCCCTCACACCTGAGAGAGCTGGACCTGAGCTACAATCACCCAGGAGATTCTGGAGTCAAACTACTCACTGATACACTCAACCAGCAAAACTACGGACTGGATAAACTCAAGTATGTTGAGCAGGAAGAGTTTGACTTTATTTCTTTCATACATTTACAAAATTTCTTACTGAGAATACAGAGGTTTAGCTGCAGTTACACTACAGGGCTGTTGAATGCTTGATTATGATAGTTTGACAAACTTTCTGAGGTGCTCAAATATTGTCAAGTAAATGCAGAGTTAAAGTAGTTCCAGGCAGGTCTCAACTAAATTAGAGCATGATTTTTCCCATTCTGTGTCCAATAAAAATGAACACAAATGCAGTACAGACACACACTAACACACACACACATTCAAACATACACATGCACAGGAATGTGTTAGTGCTGCCCCACGACTTGCCTGAAAAAGGGACTGTAGTAAGTGATGTCCGATATCTGGCTTTCCTCAAGGGGTGTTGGTCAAAACACAGGATCCAATCAGCTTCATCCAAAGGAAGTTTATTTGTTCCTAACACAATGGTAACTTTAATCCTGTACACAACACAGCTGTACAAGGGCTTTACAGAATTAAAGGGTTAGTTCACCCAAATTCTTTCATTTATTACTCATCCTCATGTCGCTTCACACCTGTAAGACCTTCATTAATCTTCAGAACACAAATTAAGATATTTTTGATGAACTCCGATGGGTCAGTGAGGCCTCCATTGACAGCAAGATAATTTACACTTTCAGTGACAAGAAAGGTAGTAAAGACAGTGGTTCAACAGAGTGCCAAAAAACAAAATGATGACTTTATTCAACAATGTCCTCACTTCCATATGTCTCTGATGTGCGAGACACGTCATTTGAATTATCCAAACTTTCAAGCTTTGGCATGACAATATCACAGTCGATGAAGTACACGCTCTTGTTAATTAGGCATCGCTTGGCACTGATGACATCTACACCATCTGCTCTCTGTCTTTCAGAAGCTTGTGGCTGTGGTTGTGTTGCAGCCTCTTCCATCTCTTTTAGTTCATTCTCTGTATATTCTTTTCCGAATAAGTAAGGTTGTGCAAAAAAAAAAAAAAAAAAACACCTGGGTTGTTCCACACCCGTAGGACCATTCATTCATCTTTGGAACACAAATTAAGACATTTTTGATAAAATCAGATGGCTCAGTGAGGCCTGCATCTCCAGCAAGACAATCAACACTTACATTTCCCAGAAAGCTACTAAAGACATATTTAAATCAGTCCATGTGACTACGGTGGTTCAACCTTACTATTATAAAGCGACAAGAATATTTTTTGTGTGCACAAAATAACAAATAACGACTTTATTCAACAATATCTAGTGATGGGTGATTTCAAAACACTGCTTCATGAAGCTTTGACTCTTCACAAATCTTGTGTTTTTAATTTCGTTTGGAGCGTTAAGGTCATGTGAATTTAGTAAACGAGGCTTTGTTACATCATAAATAAATTTCAATGGTTCTCTTGACTTTGGCAGTTTGATTCACGCTCTGAACCTCTGATTCGAAACACAAGATTTATGAAGATTTGAAGCCACCTGATGAAAACAGGTGCACATGAGTACAGACTCAGTTTCTCAGTAATGAGGTAGTAATGTCACTGTTCTTTAAACAGTTAAGCTACCCTATTACAGACACTGCTGCCGGACACACACTCACACACACATACGAAACTACTCCGATCAGGCATAACATTATGACCACCTTCCTAATATTGTGCTGGTGCCACTTTTGCTGCTAAAACAGCCCTGACCTGTGGAGGCATGGACTCCACAAGACCCCTGAAGGTGTGTGTAATGCAGTTCATTGATGTGAGAAGAAGGAGGCTGGAACCGGTAAACACATTTTAATACAAAATATATAAATACAAAACAAAAGTAAAATGCGGCCATCCCTCATGGATGACTGTCACACACTAACACAGTAAAAACCTAACATAAATTCAGGCCTGGTCCTCTCTCATCCTTCAATGTTATTGCTTCTCCCTTTATGCTTCCGGAGCTCCTCCATGAGAAATACGAGACCTGTGCAGTGCGCAGCTGACACTCCTTAACAAATTACGCCACCAGCCTCGCGCTGTTCCCTCACAGCTCTTGCTCCGGCCTGCTTGTCCCATAACCCCATCATCGTTTCATCTTTAAGTTACTAAATTGCATACCAACTGTTAAAGCTGCTAAAGAGGATCTTTTCGTCGGCTGAGAAACCAAAGACTGTTACTGAGTTTTTGAAATGAGCGCATGCGTAAGAACAACCCACCCTCCTTTCGAGGAAACGCCTCCCAAAACTCCTGCATGAGTATTGGAACACGAGTGTTTACCACCAGCATTCGCTGTGTCGTGTTAGTGGATTCATTATGTCAGACTCACCGCAGGTAACTCATAATCTGCAGTTGTTACTCCTGTCTCCTGACAAAAACATTGCATGCAGCGCCTGTGGAGTGTGGAAAGTTACTGGAGAGTGCAGCCGCGCTCGTCTCTCACATGGAACGTCGCGGCAGTGATTGACAAGCCAGAGGGCCAATCGTTTACGCGATGATCGTGTAAACGATTGGCTGATGTTTTTAAGGCCCTACCTCGTGCACAGATGATGTATATTAATATTATTCCTTTCAGTGCACCTAATAAATAGTCTTTTATCAGTTAGTAAAGACTGTTTCAAGTAATATTGAAAAAATGTATAAAACAAAACATCCTCTTTAGCACCTTTAAATAAATCTTATTCAAACGTTCTCTTGACTCCCGAGTCTTTCTGGTAGAACTGATTTCCTGTACCTGTGGACCGTGTATGATGATTTATGCGGTGTTTTGTTTTGCTCCCGACTGTTTTTCCTTCCAGAATTATGTTTGTATTCTTTTTGTAATAAATTGTCTATTGGAACGAGCTGTGTCCGTAACAGTTCTGTATTTGGTTGGTAATATAGGGGAGAGTGGGCTAAGTTGTCACACTTTTCACATGTTTCACACTTGTCACATGTGACGACTTGCCCCAAACTGACATGTGTGCTAATGTTGGCCAAATCTCAAGGTTCTCTCAACATAGCACGTCAGCTAAAGTATCAAGTGTGTCCTCTATGTTGTGCAAAATAATAATTTTTTAACATTCATACCTAACAAAGTTGTATTGCATAAAATTTAAAGTTCACATTTTTTCCTTTTTAAGCCAAAAAATAAGAAAATTGTGCTAACCTCAGATTAGAGCGATCTTGACCACATGTGAACAGAAAGTTCACTATAGAAGAAGAAGTCACACAAAGTGGCTATTTGATTTTTGAGATAGAGCCTCTAGTTTTGGAGTTATGAAGAGTGTGACAAGTTACCCCGCTCTCCCCTACTTAGCCTAATGATTTTTCAAAATTAAAATTGTTGTGTGTGTGTGTGTGATAGAGAGAGTGAGTGTGTGTGTTTACTGACTAACTGTATGACTGTGTGTGTTTTCTAGTGTGGATCATGGGGGAGAGTTCAGGATAACAGCAGGACTACACAAATGTATGTCTACACACACACACACACACACACACACACAGTATCTGTCAAAATGATGCTGTTTAATAATAAATAATAACTATAATACTTTTAGATCACCAATATTTGAATTATAAGACAGTAAAATACGTCTCGGTTACGTATGTAACCCTCGTTCCCTGAAGGAGGGAACGGAGACGTACGTCAGTAGTGACCGACGAATTGGGATATCGCTAGAGAGCCCCTATCAGCTTCGAGAAAACTAAAACAAGCCAATGAACATTGGCGTGCGATATTTGCATAACGCACCCCTCCCCATCCGGGGCATATAAAAGGGGGAGGAGATGCAATCGCACTCTGTTTTTCGCTGAGGAGACAACTGGTGTCCGCACTGCAGCGAGGGTACAGAAACTGTGGCGACGGGACGTACGTCTCCGTTCCCTCCTTCAGGGAACGAGGGTTACATACGTAACCGAGACGTTCCCTTTCAGTCGGTCACGTTCGACGTACGTCAGTAGTGACCGACGAATTGGGATCCCAAATAAAACGCCACAGTTACGAACCCCTTCCAGTGCCCAGCGCAAGCTCTAGCCACCCGTCGCACCAGGGGGACGGAGAAGGGGCGAGCTTACGCCGGGAAGTCTACTGCTGTTCCGAAATACCCACTAAGTAAACTAGACTACACTGGGAAAGCGAACCCAAAGGGGACGCTGCGGAGCCACTACCCACCCAGAGGGGAAGGAATTTACGTGGAACATATGGCCTGGCCCGAAGGGCAGAACGCATACATGTCCCTGGGATGGCCCCACCTAAGTAGGGGGAGACTCATCTGACAGGTGACAGCAGAACTCTGCTAAGGGAAGACACGGACTCACCGTAGGGAGTAACCGTGGACCATGCACATATGGAATCACTCGCTTAGAGGGATTACAACATATGGAACCCAACCAACAGACAACACCGAAGGTGGATGTTGGTCTGGCATCAGACACTCCGCAATGTCCGAGCCGAAGGGGAGGCGGAGGAACTCAACAGGGTTCACCGATCGGGGAACACGACTGGAGTCAAAAATGCACGTATCCAGCCCAGAGAGCGGGAATGGCATTGCAAGCCGACACAGAGAACAGGTTCAACGCGTCTACCGGCTAGTGGAAGCGAGTACACGGGAAGAAACCGGTTCCACACGTAAGCTATAAAACCTAGCAAACGTGTTTGGTGTCGCCCAGCCCGCAGCTCTACAGATATCTGTCAGCGAGGCGCCCTGAGCCAACGCCCAGGAAGAGGCCACCCCTCTGGTGGAGTGGGCTCTCAACCCGAACGGGCAAGGCACGCCCTGGGAATCATAAGCCAGGGCGATGGCATCCACAATCCAGTGGGCCATCCTCTGCTTGGAGACAGCCTTCCCTTTCTGCTGGCCTCCATAACAGACAAAGAGCTGATCTGAGGTCCTAAAGCTTCGAGTTCTATCCACGTAAACGCGCAGAGCGCGGACTGGACAGAGCAAAGCCAGGGCTGGGTCTGCCTCCTCCGAAGGCAGCGCTTGCAGGTTCACTACCTGATCTCTGAAGGGAGTGGTAGGAACCTTGGGCACATATCCAGGCCGGGGTCTCAGGATAACGTGAGAGTCACCAGGCCCGAATTCCAGGCACGATTCGTCGACCGAAAATGCGTGCAGGTCCCCTACCCTCTTGAGCGAGGCCAATGCAACCAGGAGGACGGTCTTAAAGGACAGTACTTTTAACTCAACTGATTGCAAGGGCTCGAAGGGATGATGCCGAAGGGATGAAAGAACTACGGAAAGATCCCAAGAGGGTATGGAGGGGGGACGAGGCGGATTCAGTCTCCTCGCTCCCCTCAGGAACCTGACGACCAGATCGTGCTTCCCCAAGGACTTCCCATCAGCTGCATTGTGATGTGCGGCAATGGCGGCAACATACACTTTGAGGGTGGAGGGAGACAGCTTTCGCTCCAGACCCTCCTGCAGGAGGAAAGCACGGATCTGACCGAGCATGATCGGGGGTCTTCTCGGTGAGAAGAGCACCACTCAACGAACAGGTTCCACTTCAACGCATAGAGGCTCCTAGTGGAAGGAGCTCTAGCGGAAGTGATAGTGTCTACAACCGCTTGCGGGAGATCATTTAGAACCTCCGCATCCCGTCCAGGGACCACACGTGGAGGTTCCACAGGTCGGGACGCGGGTGCCAGAGGGTGCCCCCTCTCTGAGTCAGAAGATCCTTCCTCAGAGGAATGGGCCAGGGAGGGGCTGCCGTGAGGAGCATGAGGTCCGAAAACCATGTCCGGGTGGGCCAATAAGGGGCCACCAACAAGACCTGCTCCCCATCCTCCCTGACTTTGCACAAGAGTTGAGCAAGAAGGCTCACTGGGGGAAACGCATACTTGCGAAGACCCCGGGGCCAACTGTGTGCCAGTGCATCCGTGCCGAGAGTACCTGCGGTCAGGGAATAGAACCACTGGCACTGAGCATTCTCCTGGGAGGCAAACAGATCTATCTGAGCCTCGCCGAAGTAATGCCAAATCAGCTGGACTACCTGGGGATGGAGTCTCCATTCGCCCGCAAGTGGAGGCTGCTGTGAAAGCTCGTCGGCTGCACGGTTGAGCACACCTGGGACATGACTGGCACGAAGCGACCTCAGATGCTTCTGACTCCATAACAAGAGATGGCGGGCGAGTTGCGACATGCGGCGGGAGCGTAGACCACCTTGATGATTGATGTACGCTACGGTCGCAATGCTGTCTGAGCGGACTAGAACGTGCTTGCCTGTCAACAGCTCCTTGAAGCGGCCCAGCGCAAGACGAACTGCCAGCAACTCGAGGCAATTGATATGCCAATGCAGCTGAGGCCCCGTCCAAAGACCTGAGGCTGCATGCCCGTTGTACGTGGCGCCCCACCCTAAGGTCGAGGCATCTGTGTGAACCACAGCGTGCCTGGACACCTGTTCGAGGGGAACTCCTGCCCGCAGGAACGAGGGGTCTGACCATCGAGTGAGGGCACGGCGGCAGCTCTGTGTCAGAGGAACACGGAACGTGCCGTGTTGCCACGCCCATCTCGGGACCCGGCCGTGGAGCCAGTGTTGGAGCGGCCTCATATGAAGCAATCCGAGCGGCGTGACCGCGGCTACGGATGCCATATGCCCCAGGAGCCTCTGAAACATTTTCAGTGGGGCCGCTGTCCTGCACTTGAGCGTACTCAGGCAGTTCAACACCGACTGGACGCGCTCCTCTGTGAGTTGCGCAGTCGGGGCGACCGAGTCCAGTTCCATACCGAGATAAGAGATCCTCTGCCCGGGGGAGAGTTTGCTCTTGTCCCAGCTGACCCGAAGACCCAACCGGCTGAGGTGTGCCAACACCAGATCCCTGTGTTCGCACAACTGCTCCCGCGAACTGGCTAGAATAAGCCAGTCGTCGAGATAGTTGAGAATACGAACGCCTTGTTCCTTGAGGGGAACAATGGCCGCCTCCGCAACCTTCGTAAAGACGCGGGGAGACAGGGCCAGCCCGAAGGGCAGGACTTTGTACTGATATGCCCGACCCTCGAACGCAAACCGTAGGAAGGGTCTGTGACGAGGCAGAATCGAGACATGAAAGTACGCGTCCTTCAGGTCTATAGCTGCGAACCAATCTTGGGGACGGATGCATTGAAAAATGCGTTTCTGCGTCAACATCTTGAATGGCAGCCTGTGAAGGGACCGATTCAGGACTCGCAGATCCAAGATTGGCCGTAACCCACCTCCTTTCTTCGGTACAATGAAGTAGGGACTGTAAAACCCTGACTTCATATCGGCTGGAGGGACCGGCTCGATTGCGTCCTTCGCCAGGAGGACAGCAATCTCCGCCCGAAGAACAGGAGCACTGTCCAGTGACACCTGAGTGTAGTGGACACCTCTGAACACCGGGGGACGCCGGGCGAACTGAATCGCATAGCCGAGCCTGATAGTGCGGATGAGCCAGCGGGACGGGCTGGGAAGCGTTAACCAGGCTTCCAGACGCCGAACGAGCGGGACCAAGGGCACCACAGGCGCACCGGGAGTGGGGCAGAGAGGCAGAATACTGGGACTCGACTCGGACAGCACAGCACAGCGGCCCGAAGTGGAGTCAGATTCTGCGGGGTGACAGCAACGATGGGAGACGGTACACGTGGTACGGCCTGCACCATCGGGGCGCCCCCTACTGGCGAAATGAGAGGGGGCTGCGGACACCAAGGCAGAGCCCCGGGTCCTGACAACCGCGCCCTCTTGTGACCTGGAGGATGAAAGGGAAACAGCTCTTTCTGAAAAGGTGGGTACCGCTGGACTCCGGAGAGCCAGCGGCGGAACACATACAACAAGTTTCTCCCGGCCCTCCCCCGGGAGTGGAGGGGCAGATGGAATCCCCCCCTGAAGAGCTGCTACTTCCTCCTCCAGGTCGCCCGCTTCAGGATCGCGACTTCCTCGACCTCTTACCACCTGGCTTGGCTTGAGCGGGCTGGGCGCCCCGGCCGGCGCCGGCTCCCTGCTGTTTGGCTGGTGGAGGCTGCTGCTTGGCCAACTTAGCGGGAGCGGAGGACGACGCGGCCGGGCGCCCTCGGCGACGAGCAGGCTGAGGTTGCGCCGCCGGCGGGGTGGAGGCAGCAGCGGGCCGGCGGGGCAAGACATGTTTAATGGCCTCAGCCTGCTTCTGGGCAGCAGAGAACTGTTGGGCGAAGCTCTCTACTGCGTCGCCGAATAGGCCAGCCTGGGACACGGGGGAGTCCAGGAACCGATATTTATCGGTCTCCGTCATGTCAGCCAGGTTTAGCCATAGATGGCGCTGCTGGACTACCATAGTAGCCATCGCTTGACCAACGGAGCGTGCTGTCACTTTAGTCGCCCGTAGGGCGAGATCGGTGGCAGCTCGCAACTCCCCCAACAGATGCTGGTCAAGACCACCCTGTGGCATTTCCGATAACGCTTTTGCCTGATACACTTGCAAAAGGGCCATGGCATGCAGGGCGGAGGCAGCCTGCCCACAAGCTCTATAAGCCTTCTCCGTCAGAGAGGAAGAAAACTTACAGGCTCGGGACGGAAGGCGCGGGTCACCACGCCAGCCGGCGGCCGTAGGGCACAACTGCATCGCTACAGACCGTTCGACTGGAGGGATTCCCGTATAGCCTTTAGCCTCTCCGCCATCCAGGGTGGTGAAGGCGGACGAGGGGCCTGGCCTCGAACGAACACTATACGGCGTCCGCCAAGACCTGGTCACCTCGTCGTGCACCTCCGGGAAGAAAGGCATCGGGGCGGGACGCTGAGGACCAGCGCGACCCGCCCCAAGGTACCAATCGTCAAGCCAAGAGGGGCCGGGACAGGGTGGAGGGTTCCACACGAGCCCGACGCTCTCGGCAGCCCGGGAAAGCACAGCCATCAACTCAGGATCCGACTCGGCCACAGCCGCCACCCCGTGAGACGGGGGCTCAGCCGAGTCATCCTCTCCCGAGGACTCATGCTCGCCTTCCGATACCGTGATCGACATCTGGTCCTCCGCAGGTGCACCGAAGGACAATACCGGACGCTCCGAAGAGGGCCCGGCGTGACACGGCGGTAACACCACTGGCTGCAGTGCAGCAGAGGCGGCAGGGGCCCGCGGAGCAACACTCGGCGGGGAAGCCCTAACCGTGACCCTCAAGTCACCCTGCCTACACGCCGACGAACCGTCACCCCGACCGGAGCCAGAGAAAACGGCCGCACGGGGCATAGGGGAGGGGACCCCCGCTCCCTGAGAACCAAGGAACGAGAGTCTCGACCTCAGCACCGCGATAGTCATGTTCCCACAATGAGAACATGAACCATCTACAAACGCGGCCTCAGCGTGCTGAACGCCCAAGCACGTGATACAGCGATTGTGCCCATCAGCAGGGACCAGGGAACGACCACACCCAGTAGCGCACAGACGAAATGCCATCTCCCCAGATGCAGGGTTCGTCTGTAAAGTCTAATAGAGGGGGAAACTCACAGCTCTTTTGTGAATGAGACACACAGGGAGTGTCACGAAGTGTGGTAAACACACACACGGGACCCGGCCAAATCGCAGACCAAACAATTGGAATTACAGCGGAACGCTGTTTCACAGCCGATGTTGCCGCCCGGACCCGGAAGCTCGTGGACTCGCTGCAGTGTCGTTGCGCCAAACACGGTAAGAACGCTGTTTCTTCTTGTTTTAAAGATCTTCTTAGCTGTAGGACACCAAAGCTTGGCTCCGAAGCGAAAGACAGAGTGCGATTGCATCTCCTCCCCCTTTTATATGCCCCGGATGGGGAGGGGTGCGTTATGCAAATATCGCACGCCAATGTTCATTGGCTTGCTTTAGTTTTCTCGAAGCTGATAGGGGCTCTCTAGCGATATCCCAATTCGTGACCGACTGAAAGGGAACTACTAAATACTACTACTGTGAATGAAAATTAATATTTTATAAAGAGTATATTACTCTACAATAGGACGTTACAATACTGTTATATTGGCAGAAACCAGCAGTTTCAGTGAAAACAGGTTTATAAATTCATCTTATTACAAATCAGGTGAAATACTGTAATCAGCTGTCCACAAAAATGTTGGATATAATGCGACTGTGAAAACTGAGTGTAACCAGTGCTCGCTGCGTTTCCAAATGCACATTAAACTCAAAGCACATGAAGAGATGCATTCATTCCCTGTGAACCAAGACGTGGAAAACAAGCTGATGGAGTGAGCAAAGTGTGCTCTTCACTCTGAAACATGCAGCACAACGGTCTACAGACTAACTTAACCCTCTGGAGTCTGAGGCTGATTTGGGGCCTGGAGAAGTTTTGACATGCTCTGACATTTGTGCTTTTTTCAGTTCTTCATAAACATATTAATGGAAAAAGTGGCATTACACTGTATTCAGCACAAACTAGGCTACAATAATATGTGAGGAACATGTATGTACATGTTTGTGTTTTTGAAGGAATAACATTTATGCGTGGTTATTGAAAAAACAAAAAACTTAAGTCACTGAAATAAGGCCAAAAAAAGTATAGTAAATCTGTGTTCACAAGACTTTTGGGTATTGGAGGTTGTAGACTAGAATTTTTGCTTCAGAATTATGTAAAAATTATGCTGCCTACTCCTTCATATAAAACAATATATTGATTTAGTTTTTGTAAGACACTTTTTGCCAAGGAACACAGTATGCGAGGAGGCGTGAATCACCACTGAAAATGGGCCATTCTCACCTGAGAAGACAAAAGAATTGGATAGTAATGAGCTGAAATGACTTGCATATTAATGAGGCATTTCAGTCAGGTAGGCTGTGAAAAAAAACCTCCTGTGATGTCTCAAGCTCATTATGATATATGAAACATACAGAAAAATATTATTACAATATAAAGTAATGGTTTTATATTATACTTTAAAATATAATGTATTTCTGTGATGCAAAGAGTCTGAATATAGGCTTTTAGTTTAAAAGCATGCACATTTGTAGAAATATTGGATTCTCATATGCTTATGTCAATTTTCTATACAGAGGAGTTATTTTTATTTAATATTCACTGTCATTACTATGAGCGCTGGTGTTTTCAATTCATCCTTGAAGTCGGAGGGCGCTCTATGCATTTTTAGTCCACAAATTCATCTAAAAGAAGAAGAGGCTATTCCATGAATGGAGTTTCCAATTCATACAGCTGCAGGAGGGCGCTAAAGAAACAAAAACTCATCTAAAATTCATCCATAGAAGAAAAGTAAACAGGAACTAACTGTATGTCTTCTAGAGATCGCTAACCATGACTTTTACATCCAGATAAACACTTTTCAAGACAATAAATACACGATTGAGATGATGAATGCATGTATTGCCTCTGAATTTGCGTCTGAATAGCGCTGGCTCCGTGGGCGTGGCCGCATTAGCGGATAATGAGCTGAATCACAGTCTTCTGACATGGCTCTCTTTTCATACAGATTACATAAACACAGAAGGTTTGTTTTCGATTTGACTTACATGATTTAAAACCTGACATCTTAACGTTTTTTAGACATAAGTTTAATTTTTCTGCGATTAGTATTCACTAAGTTACAGTTCATTTTCTGAGAATTATCAGATTGGATTTCGTTCAGAGGGAGAGGAGAGATCACGCATCATGTTAGTTTTCTTTATTTTACAAAAAGCACAACATTTTGTTTTTACTTTGAGTGTATATAAATAAAAGAAGACATTCTATAGTTTCAATTGATATATTACTTATGTCTCTATGACAAAAAATGACGGAGTATTTGAAGTCTGTTTTGCTGCAATGTGAAAAAAAAACTGCAAAACGCGCCGGCGCGTTTTTAGACCTCAGAGTGTTAATTATCGTCTTTTGTGATTTGATAAGGGCACAAAGCCATATCGTGCTTTTTATTTTAGTTTCTGTTTATGAATGGCTTGCTGCCTGATTTGTTATTGTATCCCATTTATATTTGTTTGTTTGATGGAGCTATTCTGGTGTTTATTTTATTTTTGAAGGATCTGTTCTGGTGCCTCAGCGATCGTTGTCTATCTTGTCAGATTTGTGATTTTTCTTGTCGGATATGTGATTTACTCTTGTCATTTATTTAATTGTGACCTATTATAGACTTGACTTGAAGTTTTGGGCTAATTATCTGACTGTTTTAATCATGATTGTAAACACCTGTGGATTTAGATTTCATTCTCTATATTACTATTGAGAGTGAATGAAATTGTCACACTGACGAAGGCGAAGAAACGTTTGTCCACTTATCTCCTGTGTACTTCAATTAAAGTCTTTTTAGAGTGCAGAACTTCTTTGTATCTTTAGATGCTTTACCAAAGCAACGACACAAAACACAAAGATTTATGTTATTATGAGACATGTAAAATATTTTTGGTTCAAACTGTGTTTCTTTAAAATCTGTGTACACCTGGTCACTTCATGCATTTTCTCTGATGGGATAGTTATCAGGTGTAAATGCCCTCTGAAACACATTCGCTCAAATCACTTCAAGAGGTGGTCTGGGACGCATTCCAGATGAAACTGAACTGAAGTCTAAATGCATCTGGTTGTTTTATACCACATATGTAAATTATACTCCTCCCAAAAATACTAAAAAATAAACATGTGAGAGTGTGCTATTGTCACAGAGACGAAATCCGTGGTTCCCTACTCTGGCCATCAGAGGTCACCCTCACCGGAATACTGACACACACGCACACACTACATTTCCCATCGGCCCCGTACCTTTCCACTGATCATCCCATCCAGCTGCAACTCATTACCTGGACTACTTAAGCTGCATTGTCTTGCATTCTTTGCAAGGTCTTGTACTACTACAGTTTGCTTTTTTTGCTTTTAGTTTTTCTGCCTTCCTGTTGTTGACCCCGTTTGATCCCCATTAGGATTCTCTGCTGCCTGCCCATTGGACTATTTGCCTTGATTCTGACCGGTGATTGTTATCTGCCTGCCCTGACCCATTGCCTGTATAATGGCTACGATTCTGCCTGCCCTCTGCTGTTCTAGTCTGCTGTTGTTTGACCGTTGCCTGTCTGACCATGATCATCGTCTAATAAAGCCTGCTTATAGATCCCACTTCGTGTGACGAGTCGTCACAGCTATATTCTACCGGTCAAAAGTTTATGAACAGTAAGATTTTTTAAAGGTTTTAAAAGACGTCTCTTCTGCTCACCAAGGCTTCATTTATTTTATCCAAAACACAGCAAAAACATTAATATTGTGAAATATTATTACAGTTTAAAATAGCTGTTTTCTATTTAAATATATTCAAAAAAGTCATTTATTCCTGTGATCAAAGCTGAATTTTCAGCATCATTACTCCAGTCTTCAGTGTCACATGATCCTTCAGAAATCATTCTAATATGATGATTTGCTAAAGAAACATTTATGATTATTATCAGTTTTTTTTTTTTTTAAAGAAATTAATACTTCTATTCAGCAAGGATGCATTAAATTGGTCAAAAGTGACAGTATAGACATTTATAATGTTACAAAAGCTTTATATTTCAGAAAAAAATTATATTTATTTTTCTCAAGAAAACATTTTACTGCAGACAAAAGATTCAGAGATGATCCAAATGAAGCAGCACAGAAACTTTACACTGATTAACACTGATTGATCTGTCAACTGAAAACATTTTCACAATACAGGGTTTTTCCTGGGTCAGAAATGATCTTCGGTGGTGGTGGACAAACACTGTCATCCACAGTACAAAATACCATACCCATGTGATCTGTGAGTTCAGTACTGACAGTAAATCCAACAAATATCAACATATCCTATTCATGAATTTAGGAATGAACACTGTCAGGACAGATAATAAAACTCATTTATATTTAAAAATCTGTACATTTAAATGTAAAAAGTCACTAAGTGACCACTTTGAAAAGTTAGTAATAAAATGAACAGAGTAATACATTACACAGCAAAAGTAGGAGATCTGTTATTTTTACATTTACACCCCAATACTTAATAAAGAGATTATTTTGTTCCGACAATTGCTATGGTAATCAGGGTCAGTTGGATTTAATCACACATTTAAATACATTTGTCAATCCAGAAACTAATATATTTTAAATATTCATTATATAGGCCTACAGAAAGCAAAGATTGCTGCTGTATTAGTCAACACGAGAAACACAACGCTTCTGCCAAAACTTCAGTTATAATAAACGAAGGTGTCTGTCTACAGTGTGCTGTTTATCTCTTATTTGTATTGTGTTTATACTTGGTAACATTTTATAATATGGTTCATTGGTTAAACATTAGTTAATATATTAACTGACATTAACTAACTACGAGCAATACATTTGTTACTGTATTCACTAATCTTTGTTAATGTTAGTTAATGAAAATACAGCTGTTCATTGTTTGTTCATGTTAGTTCACAGTGCATTAACTAATGTTAACAAGATTTTAATAATGTATTAGTAAATGTTGAAATTAACATTAAAGGCACAATATGTAAGATTTTTACATTAAAATATCCAAAAACCACCTGCACAGTGTTATATATTTCACTCAGCTGTGTAGTTACATTATCCTAAATGTTTAAGAGAAATTCACAGTTTGGTAACACTTTAGAATACTGATCCTTCATTAATGAATAACTACACAGGAACAAATGAGTAATGCATTATTAACACTATAGTAACTACTATTAACTAACAAGTAACTCTGATGAATGAATTAGTAAGTAATAGTGCTCAGTTAAAGGTGGTAGTTCACTATTAACTAATTAGTAACTACTGCTTTTTCATTCCTCCCAGTGAACTACTATATACAGGTTCATAATTAATGTGAATAATGAATAATGTATAATTAATTCTAGAGTAAAGGCTTTGTTAAGCCACTAGTAATGACTGAAGTATTACCAAATACTTCAGAAGGAATTACTAATTATTTGGATCAGTATTCTAAAGTGAAAAGCATGATAACTCTCTAGTAACTACTGGAGTCACTGTAAACTTTTGAGGTTTTTGTAAAGTATTGGATAGTAATAACTCAAGAGTTACTATATAACTCTAAAGTAACTACTACTTATTTGGATCAGTATTCTAAAGTGAAGATCTTTGTAACACACTAGTAATTACTCAAGTGTTACTACGTCCTTCTAAAGGAACTACTAATTATTTGGATCAGTATTCTACAGTGAAGATCATGGTAACCCTCTAGTAATTACTTAAGTGTTACCAAATATATCATAAGGAATTACTGTACAAAAACATACAAAAACATCAAAGGTTTACAATGACTACAGTAGTTACTAGAGAGTTATCATGCTTTTCACTTTAGAATACTGATCCAAATAATTAGTAATTCCTTCTTAAGTATTTAGTAATACTTCAGTCATTACTAGTGGGTTACCATGACCTTTAATTTAGAATTAATTATACATTATGCATCATTCATGTTAATTATGAACCTGTATATAGTAGTTCTTAGTAGTTCTCTGGGAGGAATGAAAAAACAGTAGTTACTGATTAGTTAATAGTGAACTACCACCTTTAACTGAGCACTATTACTTACTAATTCATTAATCAGAGTTTCTTGTTAGTTAATAGTAGTTACTAGAGTGTTAATAATGCATTACTCATTTGTTCCTGTGTAGTTATTCATTAATGAAGGATCAGTATTCTAAAGTGTTACCCACAGTTTTAAATAGTGCCCGTCCCTCCCTTGTCACTTGGCGCCTGTCAGTGATGTAATATCTGCGTTATCCTGGTTTCCTTGTACTGCATAGTAACCATGGCAACAGATGGGACAGCTGCCTTACGTCTACTGTTGTTGATTCGTTCAAACATTATGGACCATGGCAAGCAAACTTTGGGACAAAAATAAAAAATAAAACGAGGATCAATATCGGTGTGGCATTTCCGAGATGGCGAGAGCTTTGTGACAAACTTTGACTTGACAGAGACGCCGTTCTTGCACCTTATTAGACAAGCAAATGTAGGTTACGTAAGACTAATCAATGTTATATAGATTATAACACGATGAAATGTTAGAATATCATCAGTATGATAATGTAATGTTGATCTAGCTTACTGTTGGTCTCATACAGCCAACAAACTAATACATAGAACAACTTTACAACTTTCAAATGCAGTTTAGATTGATAGTGTAACGCTGCGTTACCTCACAGTTGTAATTTGTCAAGTAAACTGACCTGTATGAGCAGTATTTCAGCTTTGTGAGTAGTTCTGGAGAATGAAATGTCCTCATTCCTTTATATCCCCTGGGACTGGCGTGTGGCGCTGATATCTGTCTCTCATTAGCCCACGATTCTCGGCCACACCCTGCTTAATCCCAGTCATGTTAAAACCATGAATGCATTCACTCATCCATGAACATTCGTTCCCCATAAACATGATTAGATCCATCGGAATGATCCATGATTCAACTCATTCAGTCTTTTTGCCGCATGCTGTATTGTTTTGTTGTGGTTGCGTCCATAAATACGTGTACGTTACATGATATAAACAAAAAGTGCATTCAGTTTGCGTGCTTATTCATCAGTATTGTATGTAGGGACTCCTGAGGAAACACGCAGGCTCATACGTTTTCGTGCAGAAAACGAGCAGCGTTTCTTGAAATCGAAATGCACAGCAAAACAACTTTGGGAGTGAGTCATCTGTTAAACGTTTATGTTGCTTGTGCCTGATTACTGTGAGATATGTGCACTAATAGTAAAAATAGCTGTCGCCCAAGCAACAAAGATCACTACAGCTATCGATGGCATCTTAGAAGTGTGTGATAAACATCGGCGCATCTATGACGTAGGAGCTAGCGACGACTTATGGTGACGTGTAACGCTCTAGTAGTGGTGTCCCATTTCTTAGGGGAATATTTTCAGCCCTACCCCTTGACACTCTGTCGGCAAGGGGAAGGGGTAAGGGGAAGGGGTTATAAAATAGAATTGGGATTGGGCCGTAGTGCTTTTAATATGCTTTAAGACAAACCATGTGCAAATTCATAAGTCAGCACCATTGCTGAGTATTTTATGTTTAAACTACAGTAAACCAAAAACCCGCGGTTTGAAATCGGTGGTGTTTGTGACGTCACAGATTACCTTGTATCACAACAACGTGCTGGCAGGCTTTAGCATATCATTAACTATGACTGCTCTGAAGCAGGAAAGTCTCGAGAGAAGCCAGGTTATCAAAGTAAAAATTGTGTAGATTTATCAATATAGCGAGTCTATTACGATGTTATGATGAACTATAAGCCTTTTTCCACTGATGTTCTGAGTTGATTAAAGCGTTTGTGAGGATACCGATTGTTAGAAGGCTGTCTGACTCTGAGATGAAGAACAGGAACGGTGTGTGTAACATTAGCAACACATTGTTAGCTGTTTGATAATGTAGTCAAGCAAAAGGCTAATCATATTAATTCATATTAATTAATGACACAGTCGTCGCAAGGGCTGTGTCAAGTGTGCGAGCTCACGCCAAAATAAAGTGACAGCTGACTTGAAGTAAAGCCAATAAAGTTCATGTTTTTGTCCTTCGAAATATTTTAATACTATAAAACATACAATAAAACAATATTGCTCTGAGCGTGTGACCATGATTCATGTGCATAATCAGTCAGTGTGGAATCGCACGTCAAGTTCTGAGAGAGCTATTCAGTCCATTATAAATTCAAGCAACAAATTGCTCGTCAGTCGTCACTACAGCAACAATAGACTCACCGATATCCTAATCTTTGGACCAAAAACTTCCTCACGAAAAAACCTTGAATACTCTCTAACACTTGACGGGTGCTCCATTAAATCTTCGTCCTCAGTTAGGAACCTGGGTGTGCTCTTTGATACCAATCTTTCATTTGAAAGTCATGTTTCTAGAATCTGTAAAACCGCCTTCTTCCATCTAAAAAATATATCTAAATTACGACATATGCTCTCAATGACAAATGCGGAACAGTTGGTTCATGCATTCATGACCTCAAGACTAGATTATTGTAACGCTCTACTGGGTGGTGTCACAGACACGCCAGGCTCCACCTCACCACAGTACCCACGCACCCAATCACCAGCATACTAATCACCGCCACCTGCATCTCATTCACTCTGCAATCACCAGCACTACAAAACCACCACCCTCACACACACTCACTGTCCGGTCTCGTTTGCTATACCTTGTGTTGATGCTTACCTTAAGGACTCCCCTTCATCAAACTTACCTGCTCCAGCGATCTCCTTCATCTCCTTCGTCTCCTGGTTCCTGCATGTGCTTACCCTTCTGTGTGTGTGAGTGTCTCCAACGTCTCCCTTCATCCCATCTCAGCTCCTGGACAAACAAACCATACAAGGACAGTATTACTCTCGATTCATCTCTCAAGTACCTTATAACTGCCATAACCTCTCTGTGTTCTGTAAGAATTGAAAATATCTAAAGATATTTTAAAATGAACAAAGACATTTGCTTTACTGTTTCAACCCCCTCTCTCTTGCCAAGGGCCATTTGGAAGGCTCAAAGGTGTTGATAGTGATCAAGCCCTGTAGGCCAAGATGTATGTACATCGGGGGTCTACAAATGGTCACACCTTTAGTACAGTGGGGGGAAGTTTAAATCTTCTGATTGGTCAGTTTGAATGTCTCACATTTGAGTTTCAGTCACATGGTCAAGGAAGGGATAAAAGAAGATTTTAACTGTTGCTCTGGTCTCTTTTCTATGCTCTTCTTCCTTGGATCTCGGGCACTCCCTTGCCCTCTCTCTCTCTCTCTCTCTCTCTCTCTCTCTCTCTCTCTCTTTATTTCTCTTTCTCTCTCTCAGGTAACTTTTTACATACATGCTGTGTACAATTAATGGTATATGATTTTATCATCTCATACATCTATTTTGTAATTATTTTAAGTGTAGCCATAATCAGATATTGTCATTAAACCCTTTCTATTACAAATGATGTGCTAACTAGTTTTGATTTAGTAACATTAATGTACTCCCTATTGCAATACAATTTTGTCACACTATAGCAACGCTCTCCCACATATTTTGCTATTATAACTGCGCTTATTTCCGTCGTTGGTATAAGTTGCAGTGGGTGGTAATAGACAAGAAATGTACAGTATTCTAACATCTTACTGATGAAGTTTCTTTAGTCGCTCGGCAAACCTTACAGCCTGAACCCCTGTAGGAGTTCCACCCTTACAGATGGTGCCGAAACCCGGGATCCCTTGCAGTGAGTTTTCTGAAATCTACTTTGATCGGTCATCAGAATGAGGACATTTTTTCACAGTTGAGCTTGTGAATGGATTAAAGCTGACCTTCTCACCAAGGAATGGGTAAGTCTGTTTTAATTGTTTAATGGTATGATATTCAGATCTCCTCAGGGATGGAAGGGAAAATTTCTGGAAAGAGTGAAGTATTGTTTGCTTTATGGAGCAAAAAAGTTGAGCCTACCTTGTGCAAACTCAAGAAACAATACATTGGGATTAAATGTTCAGATGATGAAATGCTCAAATGGTGGGACATAATTGGCAAACACCAAAAGAAATCAAAACGTGGTGAAATAATTGAGGCTTTAAACTTCATAAGTTGTGCACAGCTGCGTGATGTGACCACACATCTATTTTCAAGTATAGATGCTAAATGTGAAGAAGTGCATTCTAAAAATGCAGAGGTACAAAAGTGTGAGGCAAAGATTCAGGATCTTCAAACACAGCTAGATAATTTACTAGCTGAACAATTAGTTCTGACTGAAAAGTGTAAAAAACACAAAGAGACCATTGCAGATCTCAAAGCTAAGCTAAATGCTCAAAAGTCTCCCAAAATGCTTAACAGCGTTGGGGCTAAAAAGCATGTTCCCTTCTTAGATGAGGTGAATTGCTCTGATGAATCTGGAATGTTTTGTTCAGAGGCCACTGCTCAAGAAAGTTTGCCTATTTCAGTTCTTAAGGTGATGCAGCACCGTAATAGCGCAGAGTCATGTACCAGAACGCATGGTGTTCAAGCATTTGAGAGTCATGGAAATCCTCAAACTCCAGGAGAACACAGCAAACAACCCGGTGGCAAAGAGAACAGGTTTTGCAGTTCCTGTCAGAAAATAGGCCATACAGAGGACAAATGCTGGTCACTGGGTAGGGGTAGACCTCCACCTTATTTTCAGAAAAATAGGAAACCACATTCTAAGAGCAAATATCAGTGCTCATTTGCAGGAAAAACTCTAAGTGAGTTAACTGCATTGTTCATGCAAGGCCTCCAACTTTTAACTTCACTTGCTAGTGGATTAGCAGCCCAATAGCGATCATCCCTTTTGTATTTTCAAATCTGTAATTGTGCTAAACAGATTGTGCGCATAGAACACATTAAAGTTGTTTGTGATACTATATGTACACATAGACTAGCTGAGTTTATTCTTTAAAACACATGATTGCTTTACTGTAAGTGTTGGATTAAACACTTAGGTTAAGGTTGTAGATGTTATTCATTCTAGGCCATGTATCTTGTGTTAATTGGAATAATAAGTGTAGTACTGAAATTGTGTAGCAATTTCAAGTTGCACGTGCACTATGTTGAATTTATTTGCCTCCTAAATGGAAAACTCAGCTATTTTCCATATAGCTAGAGTAAAACCATGTACAGGAGCATAGAATTGCCATGTGGCTACAATGTGATTCACAGTTGCATTAACCATGAAAATGCTTTCCTCACAACAGGATTCAGTAACTCTGAACTTTGCACTTTATCATGCTCTCTAACAAAAACATTGGTGTTGAAGGTTTTTGAGCCGGATCAAACCTCATGCTCACATTCTCATGCTGGCTCCCTGTTATAACAGGACCAAATTTGCATCACAATTGTAAAACTCCCTCACCTTTGTTTGGAGCATGATTGAATTTACACATAGCCACAGCTAAATGCAGCCACATAGATTTGATCTTCACACAAAGTCAAATCTACATCTACATATGTCTCACAAAATGTTTGCATATAATGTTTTTGTTTTTAAATCTTTAAGTCTAGACTGCACTATAACTGTGAATTTCATCCAGTTGTTGTTGTTGTTTTTTACTTTGGATTTAATAAATCACTTCGTTATTTGTCTCACCAAGTTAAATATCAAAATGTATGTTAGTATTTCTCATTCTACCTAAGCACAAAAGGTGTATTATCATAAATGCATTTGAAACAATTTTGAAGCTTATTTCATTTGTTTCTTTGTATTTTGTCCAATTGACTTGTAACAATGTTTTTGGACATTTATTCACTTGAATCTCTGCATTTGGTTACACTGAATATTTTGCTGATACTCTTCATGAAATGGGGTGTTTTAAACCAACATTTGTTGTTTTGTTATTATGCAATTTATTTCAATGTTTCCAGAAACAATGTAAGAGCTTGTAAGATCTTCTTTTATTCTCGCCATGACCACTTTATCAAGTACATCGATTTAAGGGCTTATTGCCAGAGACAAATTTAATCTGACCACATCAAACCTCTGACCAATGACAAATGCCATATGTATGCTTTTGCTGTTTGTTGTGTTATATGTTCTTTTAAATCACAGGGTCCCTACTGCCAAAGTTCAAATCCTGTGTCTTGTCTCAAAGGAGGGACAACTGAGTTCTGCCATTATCAGTACCTGATTCTTGTGGAGGTGTGAAGTGTTCGATGGACGATTTGCATATCTATGAATGGTGCAACACCATTTGATGGACCTTCTCATGCAGGACTGAAAGGAGAACAAAGACTGAAGACTGACCGACTGCTATTGCAACAAGTCTGGACAAGAAGTCTGAAGTTGACATCTACACACAACAGAAAGCATGTCTTCATGGACTGTGCCACCTTTTGACACATGAGTGTGGCCAACGGTGCCAAGGAGGGACTGTAAGAATTGAAAATATCTAAAGATATTTTAAAATGAACAAAGACATTTGCTTTACTGTTTCAACCCCCTCTCTCTTGCCAAGGGCCATTTGGAAGGCTCAAAGGTGTTGATAGTGATCAAGCCCTGTAGGCCAAGATGTATGTACATCGGGGGTCTACAAATGGTCACACCTTTAGTACAGTGGGGGGAAGTTTAAATCTTCTGATTGGTCAGTTTGAATGTCTCACATTTGAGTTTCAGTCACATGGTCAAGGAAGGGATAAAAGAAGATTTTAACTGTTGCTCTGGTCTCTTTTCTATGCTCTTCTTCCTTGGATCTCGGGCACTCCCTTGCCCTCTCTCTCTCTCTCTCTCTCTCTCTCTCTCTCTCTCTCTCTCTCTCTCTCTCTCTTTATTTCTCTTTCTCTCTCTCAGGTAACTTTTTACATACATGCTGTGTACAATTAATGGTATATGATTTTATCATCTCATACATCTATTTTGTAATTATTTTAAGTGTAGCCATAATCAGATATTGTCATTAAACCCTTTCTATTACAAATGATGTGCTAACTAGTTTTGATTTAGTAACATTAATGTACTCCCTATTGCAATACAATTTTGTCACACTATAGCAACGCTCTCCCACATATTTTGCTATTATAACTGCGCTTATTTCCGTCGTTGGTATAAGTTGCAGTGGGTGGTAATAGACAAGAAATGTACAGTATTCTAACATCTTACTGATGAAGTTTCTTTAGTCGCTCGGCAAACCTTACAGCCTGAACCCCTGTAGGAGTTCCACCCTTACACTGCAATAATTAGGTCGGCTGGTACCGAGAACATTTCCTATAACACTAGATATACCTGTACATCAGAATAAGAATTGCATCTCCGCTAATATCTGTCTCTCTGCTTATCCTGAGGTTTGCCGGGTGCTGGATCCAGGCCGTATCCAGATCAGATGGAGAACCTGCGTCTGGACCTGACTACAACGTAGCCCAGGAGACAATGGGCCTAAAGATCCAATTCTGGCTGCAATTCAGATTTTTAATCCCCGTATCCGCTTACATATATTTATATATAATCGATTTTTAATCTCTATAATAAAAATGTACAATTCAGATTTTGATCTCCATATACATTTACATATATTATATATATCTTCCAAAGGGTTTTTTCCCTCCTAGGACTTTTTTCCCAGTGCTAGCACGCTGGGGTTTTCTCCTAGGGTTTTTTTTTCCACCCCTGGAAGTCAGCCGACATTGGCTTAATGTAGCACCATCTTCTATATGTTACATATTACCACGCTTGTTTGTACAGTTTTAACCACTTCCCTTTTTTTTTCTCTGCTTCTAATATGTAAAGCTGCTTTGAAACAATTACCAATTGTAAAAGCGCTATATAAATAAATTTGACTTGACTTGACTTGACCGAGCTGCCGTGAGCGAGTGGAGGCGGGGCTAATTTGCATATTCATTGATGAGTGTATATTAACCCTTTAAGACCAGATGGAGCGTCGGCGCTCCTGTTTGCCCGTCTCTCTTTAAGAGCCAAAAAAAATTGAATCCATATAGGTTAAGGTGACTAGATTTCTGAAATGGAAACCGGGGACATTTCCTATCTAAGTGGTCAAAATACCACCAAAATCTCATTTGTTATTATCTATTAATTAAAAAACAGGGACAGTACATTTTTTATTTATTTTTTATTGTTGTGGGTTTCACAGTTTACATTAATAAATATTATGATTTAATTTTATTATTACAATTTTTGGTCTGGTTTTAATACAATTCACCAAAATAACTAGCCAGTAGGCCTAACTACAAAAAACTATTAAACTATTTTGAAAAATCACATTACAAAACATAATGTGAGATAAATAACACAAATAATATTTGCAACATTTATTATTGAACTGAATATTTTAAATTTCACAAGCTGTTTATACTGAACGAAATTACAACTTTTGTGCAGTGACATTTTAGTTTGCTGTTAACAGCTTTACTGACATGAAAGGAGCTTTGTTGTGGTGTTCATGAGTAAAGTTCATAAAATGTAGGCTACTTTATTATTTCCCACTGGAATTTGTAAAATGTTCGGTATTCCTCCTGTAAGGGGGTCCAGGGGCATGCCCCCCCGGAAGAAAATGTTGCACATTTTAAGGTTTAGTGCATCAATCTGGTGCACTTTGGAAGCTCAAAATTAAGAGCTTCAACCCATGTACAGTGTGCACATTGAACAAAGAAACAGCATTGTACCTGGACATGAAAGATGGTTAAAACATCTTTTTAGTTGTGATATAAAGTCTATATCGTTTTAGTAGGGCTGGGAATCGATTCCAAAAAGAATCGATTCCTCGATTCCGAGGCGTTGGGAATCGAGAGTCGATTCCAAAGGTTGGAATCGATTCCATTAAGGGGAATCGTTTTTTTAACACAACCCGCGGCCACGTAGCTGATTTCATTTGTCAACCGTCGTTGTTCTGTTGTAAGTTAAGTCATGAAATTACCAAACATGCGATTAAAGCTGCCTCAAAACTGTGCGTGCATGTATTTGTTGACATGGTTTTATTGTTATCCAATTTGTTGGCCTTAAAACATCTTAAACATTCATATATGTACACCAGGGAAATTCTCGGGGGAGCATACCCCCGTACCGCCCTGGCAAACTACATTTTCTGTCCTCGGTAATTATGAAACCCTGGCCAGCTTATATCTAATGAAATATGAGGTAAACGTGCATTTCTCCAAATGTGCGCACTTTTGGACTGAAAGTTTGTGTATGCAGTGCGTGATCAAAAATAAATGGGACCAAACGCGATTGAATGTAAAGGTTTGTGTATCGTTATTCTATTAATAATACTGATTGATAATGCATTTCTATCAGAAAGTCATTAAGAATTATATTAATTTATTAGATAGCTTATATTTGCAACACTACAATGACACTAGTGTTGCAAATATCTAAGCTATCTAATACTTCAAATCTCAAGGTTAAATCATTTAAAAAAAAATAAAAAAATGTTTCTGTAACAGCTGCCAAAAATACTATATAGCTCCACTGTGGTTTTTAATAAATTAAAAAAAAATATATAGTAAACTTTTCAAACCCAGCCCCCCCCGCCCCCCTTTTTTTTTCACAAATCGCACCCTGTAAATGTACCTATATGTATATGGTGAACATATTCCTAGTCTTTACACTGTGTCTACTGTCTACACCTGACGCAGGAAGCACGATGTGACAAATCTCCGAAGTAAATGCCTCGTTCTAATTATGACCAAGCAGCAGTCGCAATATGTCTAATAGGAAGTACAAATGGATTTGCAGCGGTCGCTTTGCACGCCCGGTGTAGAGAGTTACTTGCTGTGTGGCACGGTAAGATGCGACAATGTTAGACACGGTGTTGGCATTAAAAAAAAAAAATCAAGAATAACAGGGAGGAATTGGATTCTTTCGATTCCAGAAACAGGAATTGGAATCGGAATCGGAGCCCTACGTTTTAGGTGTTTTAGGATGCCAAACAATTATTACAATAAAATAATAATATAATAATGTTTAAGGCTTATATAATTATCCATGACAATAATAGCCATATAGGCTATTGTAACAAATGCACACTAAAATTATTATTATTATTATTATTATTTTTTTTTTTGTTTGTTTTTTTTTTTTGGTAGGCTACTTTACACAACGTATAGGGAAATTAAAACAACAGTTTGTAATATCTTTTATTTTGATCACCAAATCGCCAGCTGATTGTGTGAGCAATGTGTGTACTTCTCTTTAAAACGCAGCACAGACAGACTGTAAATATACTTAATCACTGTATTTTGCTGTTTTATAAAGGCACAAAGCCATTTCATGGTTTCGATTTTAGTTCGCTGGCAAAATACGACGTAGAGACTTTTTACATGTTTTAAATTTTCGGTTCATTATGAAATGGCGGCAGCAGACCCGGCGCCAGACACAAATTCACGGACGGGCATTACATTTTTTTCAGGGGGGCACAAATGAGATCAACCTTATTGCATAATAACATTAATTATGAATTAAATGGACAAAAAAAAAAAACGAGGAAGAACTAAACACACGTCGCAGGGCTCGACATTGCCCGTGACAAGTTGATTTTTTAAAGGGGCAAGTGAAAGAGAATTTTAATTGCCTGGCCTGATTAAAATGCCAATAACAAAAAAATGACTAGGGAATCACCAAAACGCGATGATGCTTCTGCATTCATTTAGTCTAAGTGGCTTATTGCATAATAATATGATATTATTGATAGTGCATAATAATATATAGGCTGATGTAATGTACTGACGCTAACAAAACGTTGCGCTGTTGATGCGCTCGCGCTGCCTCTCGAGGAGAAATCCAAACAAATTAGCGCAGCAGAAACAAAGAAACTCAGTCAACATCCTGCCAGTAGCGTCTCCTGGCCATAAATTTAGGTAGGGCAGATTCTGGGTCTTAGCGCTAGTTTATGATAGACATTTTGTAAGCTTTATATCCTAATCCCTGAACATATCAGACACACTTTGGCAGAATTCGAATGTCCTTGCGTTATTCAGCCCGAGGATGGCGCTCTAATGATGTTTGAAAGACTTTAGTACAAACAAACGCATAAAATCTGAATTGCCTCAATGTAGTATTTATTATGTCCGAATGATGTTTTAGGATGTTACAAGGTGTGTAGGAATGGTCTATTCTCAGAAAAAACTAAAACAAACACAACAGAACTACTGTATATAAAAGATATTCACATGAGCACGTTTAAAATAAGGTTTATACTCTCATTCATTTAATACGCTACTCCACATAGGAAGAACAGACATGTTATCTAGTTACTGACCAGATACAGACACATATGAAGCGGACTGATGTCGTCTTGGGCTGCGTTCCACTCCAGTTTTAGACACGCACTCGCGAACTTCCCTACACACTTCCCCTCGGGGGAATCCCTGCCGCCATTTTGAAGTGCGTTCCACTTCGTGAAGTGGACGAGGGAAGTTTACATGGACAGACCCTCGCTCCCTCGATTTTAACCGAGGGAGTGAGTCTACTTCACATGTACACTTCAGGCAGCTCCATAACCCACAATGCAACACGATTATGACGTCAACGCATATCGCATTTAATTTACCCTACCACAAACAATTCTATGATATATTAATAATTTTTTTAAACATTTCAAACTCACATACATATAGAATGCTGTATTAAACAAATTTGTAAGGGGAAAAAATAAATAATAAATCAGCTCCATTGCGGATTCCAAGTGATCAAGGGCTTATGACGTTCCAGTTCAGCCCATAGAAAGGTTCCGCCAGAAGTGGGCACTCGTGCAACGTAAGCAATGACGTGCATCCGAGTCAACGAGACCGAGGGAAGTTAGCGAGGGAAAGGCATTTAAAAACCGAACTGGAACGCAGCCCAAGTCTCGAGCGAGGTTTACGTGAGGTAACGTCACATGGAAATAAGCGGGGCAGCCAGAAATCTGCTCTCTACGAGAGGTACTGCAGTTCCATTTTACACCACAGATTTACATTGGAAACAAGCTGGGAGGGCTCTGAGACCGGATGCCCCGCTTATCATGATTCATGCCTGCCGAATCCTTGCGCTACATTTTAATATATTCTGCTCACTTTATGACTAGAAAATCTGAAAAATATTTGTTGCAGAATGCTGAACACGTTTATAATTTATTATTAATTCAGTGTATATAGAGGTCTATGTTTGGATGAATATTTTGTTGGGCTCTGCCCCACCTGCCCATACAGATGAGCCGCGGAATACTGCAGTAAAAATTCAAAATGTGGAGTTTTTATATTTATGACATATGATACAGTAAAGCAACATTACACGACCAAGAGTGACGAATAATACCATCACGACTGAAAATGACACTGATTTCATATGGCAGTTCTATAAACAAGTAATTAATATGAATTTAATTACATTTTAGACACAATATTGACTGTTTTTGTTCTGTTTTAGCAGCGAAAATAGTTCAGACAAAGATCACAGCAACACTCGGGCTTTCGCCTAGCATTACCTCGCTGATCTCTCCTGCCAACTTTGGTGGCCTTTGATCAAAGAAACGCCGTATATCCTCAGACACTGTCACACGAGATAGCTCAGCATAGTTGTTTAAAAAATGACAGCTAACGTTAAGCGGCAGCGCTATGCTTAGCACACAACCAAACATTTTCCGCGCTCACTATCGACAAACCAATCAATTATTTTTTTTTTAAATCAGACCAAACACATTTTTATTTTTATCCAGGAGTTATGTATATACAAAACGATAACTTCTGATAACAGTAGCCTATTGATAAAAAAAAGCAAGGACTGGTGATTGGTGGGACTTGGAGTTGATTCGTCCAGGGCGGGCACTAGTGACTCACAGGGCGGGCCAGGCCCCCCAATGCCCGCCCATGGCGCCGGGGACTGGGCGGCGGCACAGGGTCAAAAACCCTTCAACCGGACCGAACGAGAGTCTTGAGGCCTGCCGCTGCTCTGACTGAGTAATATGCGTTTACAACAAAAACAGCACAGCAGCTAACTGAATACAAGTATGTATATTTCACGTGCTCATAACTTCATGAAAAATGCACAGATCATAGAAAATGGCACATCAATATTTAAAGCAGATTCTCAAGATTAAAATGAATCCAAAATCAACATAATATATAACATACTTGGCTAAAAACATGTCTCTCATCTTTCAGGGATGAAGTGTGTATCCAATGTTCCCAGACCCATCCATGTACATTTTACCAACGTGGAATAACACAAAATAGATATCATTTAAAGCTTAAAATATCCTCTTTTTAATGCATCTAACCATTTTGAAAAACTCCTAACAAGTGCTGAGAAGTGCCTTTTAAATCGGAGTTTACCGCCCGTTGGCGCCATTTAGCTGCGAAAAAATGAACAACAATTTATTAAACTATTCTTTATGCTATCACCACGAAATTTGAATTTTCACTTTGCATTCCTGAGTTATTCCATGTCAAATAAAAAAAAGAAAAATTATTAAGAAAAATTATATAGATTTTTTTGTCTTTTATCAGCTGTTTCTCAGCAAGAAAATGTCCAGATGTAATGTAATTTATATTTTCTTAAAATTTAAAAAGTGTTCTATCAAATGAGACCTATCTTTTGACCCTCCTTTCTACAGTTTTGCAGTTATGAGTCTTTACTTTTGTGTTTGTCGCTCAGAGAAAAAAAACTCTAAAAAATCATTCAGGTCTTAAAGGGTTAAATGAGCAAGGGTGTAGAGTTACATTCAAGCTATTTTAAGGCATGAAGAAATTTTTTTCACTTGAATTTTTTTAAATATGTCATTATGGTGATTAAAGATGATTATTAAGGGATAAAATATTTGACTACAGGGGGACTTTAAAGTCCGCGTGAACCGGAAGTTGCAAAAATCTTTTCTCCAGTGTTGTGACGTATAATCTTATTGTAAAGTGCTACCTTATACTTTGTTGATTATAATGAAAGGATTCAATGTGCAGCACTCGGGCTAAGCAAAAACTCAGCCAATTTAAGTGATGTTGAGCACATACCGACTAACTTAAACGATTCTGATTGGCCACTGTGTTCACGTGCTCAACACAAATGTCTGTGATTGGCTACAAAGCTCAGCGCTGCAGAAATATGTTGTAAATATAGCAACACTCTTCACAGAGCACTTACACAAGTGCTCACAGGAGCATTTTAAAGCAGCCGACTTCTGCAGAATGGCAGATATCCTTACATTAAATGAACATAAATCTGTGGCGGGACCAGAGGTCACATTAACCAATCATTTCTGAAGATAATGTGTCAGAGGTCACATCACCAATCATCCGTCATTCTGACAGATTACACTGAGGCTGATGTAACTGGTAACTGTAATAGGTTGTTTGCAATCATGTGGTTCTGGTGATGTTGTTAATACACAACACTCCTCCCCTGAAATCTGGAACTCAAAAATGTTCACCACACAGGTCAACTGAACAGAGAAAACATTTAAGTTTCTTCTTTTCTTTCAAGAGTCTCTCTCTTAAAGGAACACTGTACTTTTTTTGAAAATAGACTCATTTTCCAACTCTCCTTTCCAACTTTTACCGTTTTTGTCATAGTTCATTGAATCTGATTAGACCGTTAGCATCTCGCTCAAAAATGACCAAAGAGTTTTGATATTTTTTTTCTATTTAAAACGTGACTCTTCTGTAGTCACATTGTGTACAAAGACTGATGGAAAATTAAAAGTTGTGATTTTCTAGGCCGATATGGCTAGGAACTATACTCTCATTCCGGCGTAATAATCAAGGAGCTTTGCTGCCGTACCATGAGTCCAGCAGGAGCAATGATATTAAACAGCGCCTGTGACCCTCTGCTTGCACAGGGAGCGTGTCTTGCAACCGATCATGCCTAGCTGGGTCTGGCTAATGTAGTGTTGTTTAGGGTGGCTATACTGCTTTCTGTGAGTGCTGTCTTAAACTATGCAAGCAGATGTCTTTTGCTATTGATGATTTTCCAGCATTGAGACCGCTGGCCCTACGTATACTCATACTCGGGCTTGTTTTGATTCTCGTTGATAGCATGGATCATTATTATAACTCATTGCAGCTGCATAACCTAAATCGCCCCTCCCGACTGGACTCTACATTTGATTGATGTACTACCCTCAGAATTGCTCATTGTGCACAGTACATCCATCGGTCTGCAAAACATCGATGGATTTATGATTACAACTCTCCTTCATCAATACCTGCGATCTGGAAGCACAGATCTAAGCATTTCCATAGGAAACTTAAAGGGATAGTTCACACAAAACTGAAAATTACCCCATGATTTACTCACTCCCAAGCCATCCTAGGTGTATATGACATTATTCCCTCAGACGAACACAATCAGAGTTATATTAAATAATGTCCTGGCTAATCCATGCTTTATAATGGGAGTGGATGGTGGCCCAAATTTGAAGTCTAAATAATTGCACCAATCCATTATAAGAGAAGTCCACACAGCTCCTGGGGGTTAATAAAGGTCTTCTGAAGTGAAGCAATGCATTTGTGTATGAAAAATATCCATATTTATAACCTGTAATCTCCAGCTTCTGCTAACCGTTATACACGAGAGAGAATGGAGCTCCAGCTCATGACATAAGACGCAGCGTGAGCTCCGGTGAGAATATGCTAGTCTCGCGAGAACCACGTTGTGTACAGCAAAGGAAATCCACGTGAATTGTTTGAGCTATACTCTACATTTTATTAGAGTTAAAAAGCTGATTTCTTGTGAATATCGGATTGCTTCAACAAAGCTAAAGTCTTGAGATTACATGCGCCGACATCAAAGGCAGATGCACCATTCCACAAATTCCCTGTAAAGGATCCGGAGCGATTGAAGCTGTAAATACACCCGTAGAAAAATGATCTAAACATGTGCTGTGCAGTCAACATTTCCACTCCGATTACAAGGCAGAGAAGACACATGATGAGATCAGAAATCATCAGCCATCGTCCTTCAGGCCTCGGCCGATGGCTCCAGTTTATACGAGTTAAGGAGAACACTTCTTCAAGAACACTTTAGCTCAGCAAAGGCAGAAAGCTTCATATTGTGTCCCACAGCAGCGCTCATCCTCTCACCGGCAGCATCAATAAGGGGCACACACTTTTATAATCTGAGAAACACGTTCGCCAAAATAATAGTGTCATGTTACCGTGTTTATTATTAATGAAATAGACTTCTATAATGAAATAAAGCTCTATATTACCACAAAACACAAGATCCTAATTAGATCAAACTACACCAAAAACTAAACCCCTTTGCATTATGGCCGTTTACTTTGCAAACGCGAGGCACAAAAGCTTTTCAATTCCTCGAACAACACAATAATAAAAACATACCATATAGCAATAAAAACATGTGGGCTAGCCTACATCTGTATCATATTGATGTGTAAAGACTGTGAGTGTACTCACCATTAAAATAGCTGAAGACGGCGGGTCTCTGAGTGATATAGTCATTAATAAATGAGGTCTAATTATGTTTCAAGTTCAGTTTTGTGTAATAATGTGTTAAATATGAATTTTCTGATCATAGGCGGAGGGTGAACCAACTAAAGAGATGTGATTGCCATTTAAAAACACATTTAAACAGATTTCCTCGAAATAGCTTTACCTCACTTGACACAGCTCAACCTACATATCCCAACATAAACACTGCTGATTAATTATTATTGGTTCCTGTGAGCTAAATGCTGCTGAAGACAGTTCGTTATGGAATATGTGAATGGCCAGATCCACAGAAATAAGCTTTTGCTCTCAATCGGGAATTTGAATGACTGATTAGGGGGCACGTTGTCTGGGTCACGAGCTCTCCATCTTCTCAGTGGGTCATGACCTCTCCGTCTCCTCAGTGGGTCATGACCTCTCCGTCTCCTCAGTGGGTCATGACCTCTCCGTCTTCTCAGTGGGTCACGAGCTCTCCGTCTCCTCAGTGGGTCACGAGCTCTCCGTCTCCTCGGTGGGTCACGAGCTCTCCGTATCCTCAGTGGGTCACGAGCTCTCCGTCTCCTCGGTGGGTCACAAGCTCTCCGTCTCCTCGGTGGGTCACAAGCTCTCCGTCTCCTCGGTGGGTCACGAGCTCTCCGTATCCTCAGTGGGTCACGAGCTCTCCGTCTCCTCGGTGGGTCACAAGCTCTCCGTCTCCTCGGTGGGTCACGACCTCTCCGTCTCCTCGGTGGGTCACGAGCTCTCCGTCTCCTCAGTGGGTCATGACCTCTCCATCTTCTCAGTGGGTGACGAGCTCTCCGTCTCCTCGGTGGGTCACAAGCTCTCCGTCTCCTCGGTGGGTCACGAGCTCTCCGTATCCTCAGTGGGTCACGAGCTCTCCGTCTCCTCGGTGGGTCACAAGCTCTCCGTCTCCTCGGTGGGTCACAAGCTCTCCGTCTCCTCGGTGGGTCACGAGCTCTCCATATCCTCAGTGGGTCACGAGCTCTCCGTCTCCTCGGTGGGTCACAAGCTCTCCGTCTCCTCGGTGGGTCACGACCTCTCCGTCTCCTCGGTGGGTCACGAGCTCTCCGTCTCCTCAGTGGGTCATGACCTCTCCATCTTCTCAGTGGGTCACGAGCTCTCCGTCTCCTCGGTGGGTCACGAGCTCTCCGTCTCCTCAGTGGGTCACGACCTATCCGTCTCCTCAGTGGGTCATGACCTCTCCATCTTCTCAGTGGGTCACGAGCTCTCCGTCTCCTCGGTGGGTCACGAGCTCTTCGTCTCCTCGGTGGGTCACGAGCTCTCCGTCTCCTCGGTGGGTCACTAGCTCTCCGTCTCCTCGGTGGGTCACAAGCTCTCCGTCTCCTCGGTGGGTCACGAGCTCTCCATATCCTCAGTGGGTCACGAGCTCTCCGTCTCCTCGGTGGGTCACAAGCTCTCCGTCTCCTCGGTGGGTCACGACCTCTCCGTCTCCTCGGTGGGTCACGAGCTCTCCGTCTCCTCAGTGGGTCATGACCTCTCCATCTTCTCAGTGGGTCACGAGCTCTCCGTCTCCTCGGTGGGTCACGAGCTCTCCGTCTCCTCAGTGGGTCACGACCTATCCGTCTCCTCAGTGGGTCATGACCTCTCCATCTTCTCAGTGGGTCACGAGCTCTCCGTCTCCTCGGTGGGTCACGAGCTCTTCGTCTCCTCGGTGGGTCACGAGCTCTCCGTCTCCTCGGTGGGTCACAAGCTCTCCGTCTCCTCGGTGGGTCACGAGCTCTCCGTCTCCTCGGTGGGTCACGAGCTCTCCGTCTCCTCGGTGGGTCACAAGCTCTCCGTCTCCTCAGTGGGTCATGACCTCTCCATCTTCTCAGTGGGTCACGAGCTCTCCGTCTCCTCGGTGGGTCACGAGCTCTCCGTCTCCTCGGTGGGTCACGACCTCTCCGTCTCCTCGGTGGGTCACGAGCTCTCCGTCTCCTCGGTGGGTCACGAGCTCTCCGTCTCCTCGGTGGGTCACGAGCTCTCCGTCTCCTCGGTGGGTCATGACCTCTCCGTCTCCTCGGTGGGTCACGAGCTCTCCGTCTCCTCGGTGGGTCACGACCTCTCCGTCTCCTCGGTGGGTCACGAGCTCTCCGTCTCCTCGGTGGGTCACGAGCTCTCCGTCTCCTCGGTGGGTCACGAGCTCTCCGTCTCCTCGGTGGGTCACGAGCTCTCCGTCTCCTCGGTGGGTCACGAGCTCTCCGTCTCCTCGGTGGGTCATGACCTCTCCGTCTCTTCGGTGGGTCACGAGCTCTCCGTCTCCTCGGTGGGTCACGAGCTCTCCGTCTCCTCGGTGGGTCATGACCTCTCCGTCTCTTCGGTGGGTCACGAGCTCTCCGTCTCCTCGGTGGGTCACAAGCTCTCCGTCTCCTCGGTGGGTCACAAGCTCTCCGTCTCCTCAGTGGGTCACGAGCTCTCTGTCTCCTCAGGTCAGTTGTTTGTGCCGCTGCTCCTGCAGCTTCCTCCATCTCCTGGAGTTCCTGGTCTGTATTCTGTATTCTTATAATTCGTGACTGGTGTTTTGTTTTGCTCTCTCCTCTGCACTTCCGTGTTCATCACCGGAGCTCACGCTGCGTCTTACGTCATGAGCTGGAGCTCCACTCTCTCATGAACACCGTATAATGGGTTAGCGGAAACTGGAGGTTACAGGTTATAAAGTTTTAAATATGGATATTTTTCTTACTCAAACGCATTGCTTCACTTCAGAAGACCTTTATTAACCCCCAGAGCTGTGTGAGTAAATCATGGGGTAATTTTCAGTTTTGGGTGAACTATCCCTTTAACCAGAGACACTTCTTACTCGTCATGTGCCCCATCGACACAGCTGTGCTCTTTTGAACACTCGCTCCTGGACAGGCAAGCGGACCGAGACCGCTGAAAAGATCTCTGGTGCGGTTCGAATGATATATGAACACAACACGGACCAAAGACATGTAAACGAACCAAAAACAGGAAGACGAGACCCTAAAAAGGACAGAATCCGGTTCATAGTCGTGAGTTTGCCCATCACAGGCATCAGATGCGTGTCTCCACGCAGCAGATCATTTGTGTGTGTGACGGAGGGATTCCTGCCGCTGTTTTGACTCCTTTACACATTTTATAAGGTCTTCACGAGTTCCCAGCTGGCCAAAATACCATCACATGCAGGCTACGCACACACAAGAGCGCATTTACCTCAGCACACAGCATTGATTTGATGTTCGGTAAGTTCCGTCTCAAAATCCGACCAATCAGGTTGTGAATGTATCCCTATGCCGTTAGTTTCGGTATCTTTTGGTTCGGTGATAAAATTGCTTGAACGCTAATCAGACCAGGACTAAATGTTTTTTTCTTTGGTCCAGACCAAATGAACCAAACGAACCGAACTACAAGTGTGAACGCACCCTTAATTGTACCGACGATTTAGTCCCTTGGGGTCAGATCGACCCCAAACTTTTACAGAGCGATCGCACAAATATAAATTTACTAAACTACATATCATTTTTTATTTACTTCTCATCTATGCATTTATGCTGTGTTTTAGTGGATATTTTGTATTTTCTTTTACCTATTTACTGCATAATTACTTAATATGTCATAAAATGTCATAAATTGGCTTATGAAAAATTGATTTTTAATAAAAAAAATTTACTTTAATGATGAACTTAATTAAATCTAAATTGTATTTGGACATTGCTCTATGTGTTAGGGATAGAATGCTACCATCTAGAGGTTTGTAGAAGAACTTCAGGAATTATAGTGAAAGAAGAAAAGTGCAATGACCACATATCTCCAATAGAGGTCAATAGAGAGTATATTTGTATGTGTGTGTGTGTGTGTGTGTGTGTGTGTGTGTGTGTGTGTGTGTGTGTGTGTGTGTGTGTGAGATAGTATTTGTGTTTATGGTCAAGGATCAGACCTTTACTTGCATGTAACATTTTTCAGATTTAGGTCAGTTTTGTTGATTTTATTAGCCAGTTTCTATAAAAGTGCTCTCAGTTGCAGTCATACATGTGCAGTGGTGTAGTCTAGTTTTTTGTAGTGAGTATACTGTGATTTTTCCCTCCCAGCCTCATACTCACCCGTCCCAGAGCGACACCCCATAAGCACCGCCACACTCACTAATGCATATAGTGTGCATCTGATCTAGGCTACATGTTACCGAGGGCATTCTGAAAGACTTAAATCTGGGCAAAACAAGACTTTAACATCCAATGGCATTTACAGCTGAAGAGACGGGATGATTTTCTACTGTTTAGTGTCAATCACCATCTAACTCAGCCAGTTAAGATAACCTTAGACATTATATGGATATGGTCCCTGGATCATAAGTTTGATCAGGTGGCAAGTTTCTATGCACATTTAAGAGTGCAAGTTGCAACTACTATTACAAAATGTTGGGTTAAAAACAACCCAAGTTGGGTTGAAAATGGACAAAACCAGCAATTGGGTTGTTTTAACCCAACTATTGTGTAAAAATTGCTGTATTGCTTGTTTGTTAAAAATGAACCCCAAATAAGTTGGAAATTAACATTTATTAATATTATATTTACTAATTAAACATTAAACATTTAAATTGTTTATTAATAAATGTTCACCTTTTGATTATTACTGCTGCCTCTGTAATTGTGTCTGATTTTTAATTTCCAATCTATTTTGGGTTAATTTTAAGACAGCCATATAGTCATTTTTAAATAATAGTTGAGTTAAATAAAAGCAAACATTTAACCCAACTGCTGGGTTAAAAAAACCCAATCCATTTTCAACCCAACTTGGGTTGTTTTTAACCCAGCATGTTTAGAGTGTAACAATAATGGAAAGATGAGGCATATCAGTATGTCACAATATCACACCGTTTGGACTTTATTTTCTGTTTTTCTGTAGTTTTTCTGTGATTCCTGCCAATCTGTCATCATAGTTATACATTTCAATTCACTAACTTGAAATTCGATTCAGTGTCAGTTATTTTGGATATACTGTATATCAGTACATGGCAAATTTTCTCAAGAAAAAAAAAGCTAAACAAATGCTTTATATAAATGGGAATCATTTGGTACTACATAAATATTGAAGGTTAAAATGAACTGATTTGTATACAAACTTAAATTACACTTAAGGACATTTTTGTAATAATAAAGTAGGCCTACTAACTAAAATGATCCAATTCGTTTTTTGAAATATAAATGTATATGGCTGGCTGTCAACTTGATGGATTAATTCATTTAGACTAGACAATTAGACTTTGTTTCATGTCAAAAGCAACAAACAACAAATCTTATTGTAATTTACTGGATGGTTACATACGGAAATCCTTGACCTTTCCTAGTGGGTATACGGCCTATACCTGCGTATCACGTAGACTACACCACGGCACACGTGTGTGTTTGTGTGTGTGTGTGTGTGTGTGTGTGAGATAGAAAGTTCGTTCCACTTTGTGTTTATGGTCTAGGACCAGACCTTTATGGAAATGTAGAACATTTCAGATTTATTCTGGATTTTTTATGTATTAATTTTTTGACACATGCAATGAAAAGAAAGTAATTTTTTATTTTTCCATTCATTTTCAGTGTGGGGTCAATCTGACCACGAGGGACTAAAATGTTTTTTACTCACCTTTAGAACAACCATATCAAGCCCAGATTTTTTAGATAGATTAATTAGGAAAAGTGACAGAGTTTCATGCCCCTGAGATGAAGGGAACACTTTTTAAAAACGAAGGGAACTGTCAGCGGGGTCAGCCTGACCCCAAGAGCCGATCAAGGGTTAAATATAAGTATAAGTATTAATTAAGTGTGTTTTAGTATTAGTTATGTACTTATTTTTTTTAAAAAAAAAATATATATATATATATATATATATATATATATATATATATATATATATATATATATATATATATATATATATTTACTGGGACTTTTATTTTGAAGTGTTTCCGCTGGAGATGGGGAGATGAAAAGATAATGGACACAGACAGATGATGTTTCATGACCAAAATCCCGAGTTTATAAATGAGTTTTAATCAAGCAGAGTCTGTACTCATTCAGATGATGTTTAACAGTGTGTGTTGTGGAAATTTTTAATTTTCATATGCTTTTTACCTGTATTCTTGTGAAATATGATGCTTATGGAACATGGTATGATGTTGGCTTAAGTGGTAATGTTTAACATAGTGTTAACATAGATGTTGGAAATAGAAAGAGCAAGATATGGTATGGGGAAATGCAAGATGTATGTTTAAAACATGTCTGTGCTAACAATGTGTGGAAAGTTACAGCCACTAAGAGATGTTCCTAATATGGTAAAAGGACAGAGGCTCTGGCCTATGAGGTTAGAGATATAAAAGTGAGGGGAAGCTTTCGTTCTTGGTCTTACACTCTGCAGCTACTTGTGTTTTTCTGTATGACCTGTCTGACCTTTTTTGCAAGAAATAAAAGCTTTAAAGACAATTGGACGTGTTTGTCTCTTATGCAGTAGAGTCGGAGTTGATTTTTGCCACAACAATTGGTGTCAGAAGTGGGATTCCTTGGATGTGCCTTTTGGACCCCAGAGCGGACGGTGACTGATCATCCTGGACTTAATAGTAGTCTCAGCCCTACCCCGAATAGATTAAGGGATGAGGGGCCGACCGCCAGGGTCCAGAGGGGGACACCACTGGAATCAGAAAACGAACCCGGGTGGCTACACGACTCTCTGGTAAGAGATAAATTTAAATTTTATGGGGAATTAAGAGTAAGTGTGATTTGGTAAAGTTTGGAAGATTAGGAAACTTTGTGATTTAAGTGATTTAAATATGAGTTTATGTGGGTAAAATAAGTTTTTGAATAGAAAAAGTGAAAAAAGGGGAATTTATGATTTGAAAACAAATAATTAGAAACAGGACAAACCATTGTGGCGACTCTGACTGACTCTGTGGTCGTGGTCTGGATCGGCGATACCTGTTACCGATTTTGGGGTAAACAATCGGCGATACCCGTTGCCGATTTTGGGGTGATAAATCTAGGCTGGATCACACTGAAACAAATTTTGGGATTGAGCCCAACTACAGACGAGGTTGCTGTAATTTATAAATCTGTGAAGGTGTGACAGTCTGAGCGCTCGAGTATATAGTGATCTGAGCAGAGAGGCTCAACCCGTCCAATTTTGGGATAAAAATTGGATCTGGAGGAGACGTCCACCAGATTATTAGGTGCGTGCTGAAAGTAAATCCATGGGAGTCAGAAAAGGAGAACCAAAATGGGGAATCCCAGAGCAAGCTTGCAAAACGTGTGTGTCTAGGGGACATTGATAAATTAATTAAGTATCACGATTTCCCAGCTGGAAAAGAAAACATGTGTGAACTGCTGGTTGCAGGAAGCAGAAAAGAGAGCGGAGAGCTCTGCAGAAACAGTTAGTGCAACCGGTAGAGGAGGAAATGCAGGATAAAAAAAAAAAAAAAAAAAAAAAAAACCTGAAGAAAAATAGAAAAATATAAAACACAATAAAAATTAAGGAAAAGTTAGTTAAGAATTGTGATTTACCAGAAGAGGGAACGTTGAGTGGTCATAAGACTTAAGGTCGTAAGGGAATGAGTTGAAGAGAACTGCGATTTGGGGATGTTGTGTTTGTGTGAGAGCAATGTGTGTGTGAAATGTAAGCAGACAATAGATTGTAGGCTAGAGGAAGCAGACAGAAGGGAAAGAAGGTTAATGAACGTAACTTACAAAAAAGTTTTGTTTATTCATCCATTAAATGGATGCATGACATTAGATGTCTAGAGAACGACAATTTATATAAGAATGGTTGAAGGAGAAAGCAGCTATAAGGCTGTCAGTCCAACCAAGTAGTAGAAATATGATTAAAATAATATTGTGGTTCTGCAAAACAGTAGAAACCATATTGATAATGTGTTTTGCATCTGCAAACTAACTATTTGATAGTGAGATAAGTGGCTATGATGAAGGGAAATATAGCAGGAGAAAATTAATTTTGTGAAAGTGAAAATGAAAATTCTTAAAGAAAGTTTCACTTTGGGGAAAAAAAAGGTTGAACAGTCTCAAGTATGTTTTTATGTGATTAGCGCATCGCTATCACAATGTAAAATGACTAAAATGATTTTGGACCTTTAATGTCTAAATGTTTGGTTTTTGATGGTCAAAAGTTAAATGGCAGGAAAAATGAGACTGCCAGTTGTAGTGATTTTTACTTTGTCCGTCCAAGGACGCGAAGTAAAATAGGGATTGGTACTCACGTCACCGCTGACGTTGTGATTTTGGATCACACGTCTCTTAAGGTGTGGTTATGAGTACATCAGATAACCACTTTCCCCCCTTTCCCTAGATCAGGGCACCAGTCAGGGTCTTTCACTCCCTACAGGGGCTTTCATTCATTTAGAATTAATGTAAAGTGGTTAGCTGATTTATCTGAAAGACTGGTGAAATTGCTAACTTGTAGAGCCTTTTCTGTATTATCAGCACAAGGAAGACACAAGTGTAATAAAATAAATTTTATTAACAGAAGATAAACAAAAATAACTAACACAACTACTAAATTAATACCATGAATGATAAAGGAATAAAGTGCATAAGATACATAGAATACAAGTGATTAAGTTGAGTGTGGCTATGGAAGAGTTACGTTATCTTAGGGAAAGATAAACTGTTTCTCTGAAAATAGTAAGGTGGAGAACCTTATAATGCAACAAACAAATAAACGAGAGATTATTTGTTATTGACTAACACCAGCTATATTGAATCTAATAGGAATTAGGAAACTATATACTGATAATATACAACAATGCCAAGGTCTCTGGAAAGAGGTTTGGTTAAGTGATATTTACGTTCCACTTGGTCGAGTCCGATGACGGTGACGTCTTCCACTGGTTGTGCTGGGTGACAATGCAGTGGGGAGAGGAGCCAGAATCTGTTTCAACAGTCTTGAACACGAAGCTCTGTGGGATACTGATCTCCTAGAGCACCAAAGGGTCCTAAAATCTGGAACACGCAGACGAGGCCCTGGCGTAGGTGCAGAAGGTCCTTAACAATCTGGAACACGCAGACGAAGGTACCTTGAAGTGAAAGTTTGCTCTCCTGAGCTTAACCTTGTTGCAGATGTCGTCACTGTCTCGCTGGACTGAAACTTTGAACGTAGTGTTGGTTAATGTCTCTTTCCTCCAAAGCTGGAGGCTTAGAACGTGGTCATCTCTGTTGTTGTCTCTTCTGGATGGACCAGAGGCTCAGAACGGTATATCTGTTAATGTCTCACTCCTTACAGAGTTAAGACCCAGAACCGTGTATCTGTTGTGTCTCAGCTTCGCAAGCCGGGACTCAGAACAATATCTGTTATGTCTCACCCGATGGGAGACTCAGAACGCTATATCTGTTACGTCTTCCCCCTTTCAAGGGCAGACTCAGAACAATATCTGTTACGTCTTTCCCTGTTTGAAGGGCAGACTCAGAACAAGGAGTGTCGGTAGAAAGGGTACCTTTATCCCTTTCCGATGAGGAGGAGATTGCATTTTGGCGCTTCTCCATTCGAGTGCTGTGATTGGCTGCTGGCATCAGAGGGGACAAACAGAGTGTGGCCCACCCTTCTCTCCCCTGTGGAACTCATTTGCATAAAGCACAAAGTTGGAAGTCTTTACAGTGTCTTTAAAGTTTACCAATGCATTTCTCACTTTCCAAACCACCACCAGAATACCTTTGGCAATATTCTAAACAAATAGAGACTAAACATGATGGAAAAAGATTGAACTGTCATTCAATTGTACATTAACAGCTGTATTTGTATCAGATGTTGCACTACAAATGGCTGTCACTGAGAATACTTATTTCGGTGAATAAGTATCAAATGGATGTGTAGTTTGCATTAGTTCTAAGGTTTTCAAACATAGTTTTGAATGGATTCGGATGGATCTCTCTTTGTTTCACCCATTTCTGCTAAGGTCCCAAGGAATTTTTATGGCAGTCTCTGGCCAACATTAGGAAATAATGTCTAGATGGCTGAAGGGCAGTAACTGCCTGTGGACCAATGAGAAGCCTTGTCCTTCCCAGGCTTGGTACAAGAGGTCTTCTTCTTACCCTCTAAGAAAGGTCTGGATGTTGTCCTTACATCTTTATCTGATGGCGTTGGACAGTTTGTTTGTGTTGGGCCACCAAGATCCAATCAAAATGTAGCAAACGTTTGTCCGCTGTTACGGACAGAGAGAGGCCTGGCCATAAACTGGGCCCTAGAATGTGCTGTTCACTACACAGTTGTAACAAAGACTCAACCTGACTGGAAATTTGTAACCTCTAATTTCCATGATGTGTGAGTAAAAGACAAATATAAACAGTTGTTTATTTGGGAATTAATGTCATTTCTGGCAAAGTCTTAAGCTAGGCCAGAGTCAAAAGACAGTAGATAAAGTTTGATGTTAAAAGTTATAAAAGGCAGAGTACCAGTCCTGAAATCCTCAGTCTCTCTCATTCAAAGTCAGCTAAATGCTGCTATCTGAGCTTGTGTCATAAGAGATAACAAGCTATTTATAGTGAAGCACAGTGTCTCAGCTGAAAATCATGGACACAGAGATGTGAAAAGAAATGATTGCCATGAAGAGGGAAATTAACTGTTAAATTTGTTAAAGGAAAACTCAATGAGGTCTTTAAATTAGAAATATAGACCTTGAAGGTCAGAAGTGAATATTTTGATGAATTTCTTGTATGACCAGTAACATTTACATTACATTTACATTTATGCATTTGGCAGACGCTTTTATCCAAAGCGACTTACATTGCATTATACTATACATTTGTATCTGAGTATGTGCAATCCCTGGGATCGAACCCATGACCTTGGCATTGCTAGTGCCATGCTCTAACCACTGAGCTACAGGAAAGCTAAGGAAAGTAACTTTTTTGTCTGATCTTTGTCACCACCATGTGCAGGGCCGATGGCTCCAGTTATAGATGTAGCAGAACATTACACTGAATGGACAGTGAGAGTTTGATTCACTGAGAATAGTCTCAGCACTAATATGTTGCTGCTGAGAGAATACACAGTCTTATGATTTTAGTGATTAAATACTGCTGTTATTAACCTGTCTCCATGTTTTAACACTATTAGGCAGTCCAATGGCTCAGGTGGCTCTTGAATGCAACTTCCCTAAGCTCCAGAAAACACCTGATTCTGTTGAAGAAAACTGTCAAAGATCTGGAATGATGGGAAAGAGCGGTAACCAGTGTGCACGAGGTGATTTCTCAAAGACAGGTAAGATCCTCTTTGGCCAGACGAGGACAACCTAAGGCAGGGGGTTGCCGCCGCCACTGGGCATCTACCCTGTTGGGAGGTGTTTATGTGAGATGGGTATGAGAGTTGAGCAGGATGTCTGTGAGGCCAGCAGCATCATGAAGGGGGAATGACCTGTGAGAAGAACAGCAGTCTGACCCAAAAATGCTCCTCTATACCACTCACCAGAAACCGCATTCCAGAGAGGGCTTGTTTTTCATTGTGACAAGCAACTATGCCAGGGGAAAAGACCCTGAGGAAAAAGAGTATTGATATAGAGCTGATGGGAATGAGCTTTCAAGAGCCGACTGAGAACATGAGGTGATTGTCCGTAAGTTCTGGGGAGACCAGAGTAAAATTTAGTAACATGATGTTGGTTGCCCTGTTGGCAAGAACTGTATAGAAGTTTAGGATTCAGCAGGATGATGAATACCTGAATTCATGAGGCTGTGTGATTTTTGAACTAATGTGTCTCTATCATAGTTTTTACTCCTGCAGGTCATTAGACATGGCAGAGGATAATTCCAAGGCAATGGTGGTGTGAAAGATGAAGACTGATTTTGTAGATTCAAGAGAAAGTTAAGTGCATTCAGCATTTAAACTAAAGATACCCTCAAAAATGGCTACTGGCATAACATATTTGAAAGTTAAAACATTTACATTTGACCAAGGGTTATGTATAGTAATTTGATGTTAAATTCAGTCTAAGTTACAGTCTTAAGAGGCTGCTGAAGTGATTATTTGTGAAGAGAGAGAGAGAGACGGCTGGGGTAGAGGCAAGGATACTCTGTCTGTCTGTTATCAATCTGCTAAAGTTTAAACAAAACAAAGCAATGAGACTAGAACCAAAACAACCCAGCTGACTTTTGTGAAAAAGAATTAAAATGAACAGAGATGTTTTGAGACTGAATGAAAGATCATGTAAGAAACTAAGTAAAGATCTACAGAAAAAAAAGGGAAGTTTAAAGATATGCTTTTAGGATTAACACCAAAAGCAACTTTGAAAGTGAGCAGTTTATAGTCATGTGTGTCTAATATGAGTGAGTGCGAGAGTGACTGGACTTTATGTGTTGTATGCGTTAAGTTGGAGAAAATCCATAGAGAGAGAGTATATGTTAGTAACTAGTGTGAATGAGTGTTTTATTGTTACAGTTCAAATACTTTTGTCATTTGATGATATTGATTTGAATTACTCTCTGGATCAGTAAGTTTAAGTATTTATGGAAAATTGGAATTGTGAAATTGAAAATTGCCGTCCATGGGTTAAAACCCCTTGTCTAAATTTAACTTGGAGTCTGAATTTAAACACTGTCAGCTATGTGTGATCACAATGCTAAATGTAAAAATGTAGACTTGACGGCAGAGAAACAGTGACACACTGGCAGTAAACCAGATTATCCAGAGAGCCCAGTAGCCTTCATAGAACGAAGGATGATGAGAAGAAAGATCATTGTTGTTTGACTATCCTTGATCAAGTCTGTACACCATGACTTGACCTGCTAGATAAACCATTTGATAACTGTGAGGACGTGTTGTTTGTAGATGGCTCTGTCTTCAGAGACAAAACAACAGACCGGAATAGCGAAGGATAAATTGCGACCATGGGATGTGAAGTGTTGGTTTCAGAGCTACTGTCCTCTATTTGGCATAAGCAGATGAGTTTTGACCCTCACTGGAGGGGGTAGAGTGACTGAAAGAATTGTAATATCAATTGAAAAACAGAGAAAAGAAAAATCATTGCACAGTAAATGAGTGCGCTTCAGAAGTACACCCGGCATTGGCTGAGGTACCTGCTAAATTTTGAGCTAAACATAAGAATAAAGTGGTCCTGTTTGTCAGAGAGTGTGTTGAGACTACAGACTGGAGTCTGAAGAGAAGAGTGACAATGTGAGTTACAGTGAGAAGTTAGGAGCTTTTATGACACAAAAACAAGGGAGAAGACAAGGTGGGAAGAACTGTGACCTTCTACACAGGTGCCCATTCTTAGGTTGGGGTAGAAGACGATCTTTGGGGTGCTGTGGTTTGAATTTCTGGTTGTGCCCAAACTAATGAAAAAGGTTTCTGTTTCTTTAGGAAGTGCTGGAGCAGACACAGGAGATTGTGTGTAATCTGTCATCTGAAAATAACCTTGATTTTTTCAAACTCTTTACAGAGCATGTTCAGAGACAGACAAAGCTGGAGAAAATCTGGTTGCAGAATTGAAGATGGATTTTAGTTTAGTGTTGTTGGTGAACATGACATGTTGAACTATTGCAAAGTAATGTTTTCTATTTTCTATTATGTTTTCTATTTCTATCTGTATCCTGTCTAAAATTTTCATGTAGGTGAAATCAGCTCAAGGAATTCCAAATCACCACTGAGGCTGGACAATGACATCATGGGCTACAAAATGGATCTGTTGTGATAAGATGTTATAGAACATAAATTTGCATGCTATATGTCTGTAAAATGAAGAATTTCTATGATTGGGTGATGTATCTGAATTTGTTGTTTGTATGAAGATCAGAAATGAAGTAGAAGCAATGTGATAGTAAAATGTGACTGTAAGGCCCGCCTAATGGGTCCAATAACGGTTTCCCACAGGACAGGGAAGGTTAACGCGTGTATACCTTTTCAGCGTCTCTATTAAGTTCATTTAATTTCACTAGCTTAATCTGACTCCAATTTCAAATGATTCTTATTCTAAGGGTTGTGTCTCCAATTAGAAATTAATCATTTGTTATGTATTAATTTAGATATTCGATTATTCTGATTACCTTATCTTCAATTATTTAGTTCACTGCAGTCCAGGTATCGCTTTAGAAGAGTTACTTCGGCCGATTTGAGCACTCTTCCCGGACACAAACTCGTCAGTCTGACCTTAAACATTGGATGCAGGGTAAATATCTACCTTTAAGTCGGTCGCGCTCTGCTAACTCTTAACAAAAGGCATAGTTTTGATATATTTACGAAAACTGCAACTTATTTAAGGCAGTGATAGTCAGAAATCGAAATGGACTTAATTGACGTGCCCCATGCTCCATCTATTAAACCTTTCGTATGAACAATCCTGAACACAGATTTGAGGTAATACCTTCGCTTTGATCTACTAGAAATAATGGATTAAGAATAATACAGAATCAACCAAATATAACATTTTATTTGTCAAGTAAAAATATATCATGACAATTAGAAGCCAATTCAGAAATGATAAATGCATAATATCGATTACTCAAAGAAATGCATATATACACAGGGATGGGTGAATGTCCTCAGACATTCACCCACCTCTCTGTGGGGGCCTGCAGAAGATCCCACGTGACTGCTTTGCTCTTTACCTTTTATATCAGAACCAGAACAAAAGGATTGTAAATGTTTATTACACCAACACCTGTTTTGGGGGAGAGAAGTGGGTTTTCACAAAAGGCACCACCCAAAAGAGGACAGAATTTTCCTTAGTTTTCAATCTTCTTCATGATACTAGTGACTGCTGTGAAATTGAGACCGTTTTACCACTCGCACTGAGACAATTTAAATGATACCAAACATGAAAAGGGAGAAACAATAGATACACAAGTTACATTACATGTTTTGAATAACTTTCAGTGACTTGAGCCAGAGGAAGGGGAGGTGTGTGTGTGTGTGTGTGTGTGTGTGTGTGTGTGTGTGTGTGTGTGTGTGTGTGTGTGTGTGTGTGTGTGTGTGGTGGGGGAGGCGTTGTCCTTTTGGGGTTAGGGCGAGGAGTTGTCCATTGCTACTTCTTTGAGATCTTCTTTCCAGATTAAAGTTTTATTACTTTATTGCAGGACGCTTGATCTCAGTTTTTGTTTAGCAGGAAAATCAAGCCTTACATGACCGAGGTATTTGACTTCATGGTAAAGCCCATTCTTTATCTATCCTATTTAACTTGCTAAAACACAGGGTCTATCCCCACAGAAAAAGCCTTAAGCATTTTCTAACTTTCTTCACCTCACTGTGATGTGAAATGAAGTAGAAGTAATCATTAGTTATCAATGAATGATAAGAAGAGGGAATTGTTGTGGAAATTTTAAATTTTCATATGCTTTTTACCTGTATTCTTGTGAAATATGATGCTTATGGAACATGATATGATGTTGGCTTAAGTGGTAATGTTTAACATAGTGTTAACATAGATGTTGGAAATAGAAAGAGCAAGATATGGTATGGGGACATGCAAGATGTATGTTTAAAACATGTCTTTGCTAACAATGTGTGGAAAGTTACAGCCACTAAGAGATGTTCCAAATATGGTAAAAGGACAGAGGCTTCGGCCTTGGAGGTTAGAGATATAAAAGTGAGGGGAAGCTTTCGTTCTTGGTCTTACACTCTGCAGCTACTTGTGTTTCTGTATGACCTGTCTGACCTTTCTTGCAAGAAATAAAAGCTTTAAAGACAATTGGACGTGTTTGTCTCTTATGCAGTAGAGTCGGAGTTGATTTTTGCCACAACAGTGTGTAACAGAGAAAACATGGAAACCTGGAAAATCCTGTGTTTGGAGGGAAAGAGTTAATGATGAACTATGAAGATCAGCGCTGGAAAGACTTTCTGAACACAAAACACTGATGAATAATGACAGACTAGTGAAATACAGTGCCAGGCTTTGATCAAACTTCATTAAAGCTGTTTTGATCCTCCATTTGAATCTGGAGCGTTTCTTCACAACAGCTGCACTTGGTAACAGACCTGAGAGTCGACCACCGAACTGATGGAGGCTTTAAGATTCACAACTAGAGACCAGAAGATCCTCAATTAAGTTCAGATCTGAGACAAATCCTACATGAACTCGTCAGATTCTGTGATAGATCCAGACCAGAGCAAAGCATGCTGGGAACGGCCCAGTTTCAGTTCCTTTAATGATGAAGTGAACTTCAGTTTGACGTGTTTAAGTGGATTTACTCCATTAAATCAGGACAGAATGTGCAGTAATTGTGTGCTTTAACTCATTTTAATGAAGTTCATTTAACAAGCAGCAGAAATCATGTTTACAGTGTAGATTAAAAGATGGACAGATTGATGATTCCTGATTGTGATGTGTTTTATCTCCATCAGATTCCCATCGGATCACTCCGGATCTGAACACAGTGAATAAACGCCTCTGTCTGTCTGAGAGCAACACAGTGATTACATTCACTCACACACCGCAGTCGTATCCTGATCATCCAGACAGATTTGATCATCATCTTCAGGTGTTGTGTAGAGAGAGTGTGTGTGATCGACGCTGTTACTGGGAGATTGAGTGGAGTGATAGTGGTGTGCGTATATCAGTGTCATATAAGAGCATCAGCAGGAATGGATGGAGTGATGAGTGTGTGTTTGGATCTAATGATCAGTCCTGGAGTTTGTTCTGCTCTTCCTCCAGTTACTCATTCTGGCACAATAACATAAAGACTGTTCTCCCTGTAAAGCCCATCATCAGGAGAACAGTGAATGAGGAGAATCACTATAGAGTAGGAGTGTATGTGGATCACAGTGCAGGAACTCTGTCCTTCTACAGCGTCTCTGAAGATACAATGATCCTCATCCACACAGTCCAGACCACATTCACTCAACCGCTCTATCCTGGGTTTAGTGTTTGGTCTAATGGATCATCAGTGAAACTGTTGTAGAGTCTCTTCATGACATTAACACTGAAATATCAGGACACAATAAATGTGTGTTAATGACTCAGAGTCACATGATGAAGTAAATGTTGAAATATTGTTATAAATGTTGAACTCATGTATATTGTGTCATGTGGTGTCGTTATGAGGAGCAGGAGTGACACTTACAGATTTAGATCCACTAACCCACTGAAAAATAACATCAACAATCAATTCATCAATTTAATCATTCAAACACAAATGGACATTTTTACACGTATCAATAAATACACACATTTAAAACCGTTTATTTGATTCATGTTTTAAACGTACATTAATAAATCATTTTAAAGGTTGGGGGGGCGCTATGGCGTATGGTGAAGAGTAGACGTGTCCTCCACTAGCTCCGAGGGAAATTGACTTTTATATTAATTTTGTTGTACCTTTTTCAATATAACTTTTTGCAATTGCTTTTACTGTAGTTAGAAGACAGTTTATACTAATTATTTCAACTGAGGCATTACAAGATGAAAAACACTCGACAGAAACAGGACACCCAAAGAGGAGACCGCAAAACACCGCCTCCGCTTGATTCCGAAACACCGGATCGGTAGAGCAGCACGGCTAGCACTTTGGATGCTAGGATACAAGCCATGATGGACCTGCTTAAGAACAATCTTTTCTCTAAAATGGACACGGTTGCTGTTGGATTGCACTCTGAGATCTCGTCTGTTAGCGGAGAATTGAAAGCTTCAATTGAACCACTTCAGCGATTAGTAGACTCTCATGAAGCAGCAGTGCGGGATCTCGAGCAGGCCGCTAACGACCATAGCTCCCGTATAACTGAACTCGAGGCTACCGTCACCAAGTTATCCGCTCAGGTGATTCGTCTGGATGATAAGTGCGAAGACTTGGAAAGCAGATCTCGAAGAAATAATATCCGTGTGGTTGGTGTACCGGAGGGAATGGAAGGACCTCGTCCTACTGATTTTATTGCAGTTTTGCTACAGGATCTATTAGGACTGGAAGAAAAACCGCTACTTGATCGTGCTTACCGCTCTCTGCAGAACAATTTTCTCTCAGGTAGCACTATTTTTTTTTAGCGTAGAGCTATTACGGAGCGTTCTGTGCCTTTAGTTAGGTTTGGGTTTGTGTGCATCTCAGTTGGGGAGATGCTAACAATGGGGTGGTGTGGTGGGATGGGGAGGTTTGTGTTTTATTTTTGTTGTGGTTGTCATGTGTTTTCAAGGTTTTATTGTATTGGTTTTATAATTATTTTACCAGTTTACGCAGCTGTGGTGACGGTTTATTTGTCATTTTTCTTGACATTCTTTTTCTGCCCTATTTTTGGTGGATGGCCTGGAATTGTAAAGGCCTGAACTCCCCTGTGAAACGCATTAAGGTACTATCTCAAAAACTTAGGAGCACAGATTGTTTATCTTCAAGAGACGCACTTAAAATCTACTCCTCATTTTCAAATTAGAAGTAGGTGGGAGGGTCAGTCCTATTTCTCTTCATTTTATAGCAAGTCTAGGGGAGTTGCCATTTTATTTCATAAATCAATCCCTTTTGTTTGTTCTAAAGTGGTCTCTGATCCTAATGGTAGATATTTGATTGTTACAGGTAGTTTATACGGCATCCAACTGATTTTTGTTAATGTATATGCCCCAAACTGGGATGATGCTGAGTTTTTCAAGAAACTTTTTTCTGCCCTTCCGGACATGTCCTCCCACTTACTCATTTTAGGTGGGGACTTTAATTGTTGGTTGAACCCAGATCTTGACCGTTCCTCTAATAAAGCGGCAATACTTTCAAATTCGGCTAAAGTTATAAAAGACTTTATGGTGAACTTTTCAATTTCAGATCCTTGGCGTTTCTTTAACCCTACAAGTAAAACATTTTCTTTTTTCTCTCCTGTGCATTGTACATTTACTCAGATTGATTATCTCTTATTGGATAATAGATTTCTTCCATGTCTCACCCCTACCTCTTGCTCATATGAACCAATGGTTATCTCAGACCATTCTCCTGTTGTACTCAACATTAGGTTTAAAGGCTTGGTTCGATCACACTACCCTTGGCGTCTTAATACGCGCTTACTGTCAGACGAAAAAATTGTTGATATGATATCCAGCCAAATTTATTTATTTTTGAGTACTAACAGGACCTCTGATGTGTCTGTGTCTGTCTTATGGGAGACGTTGAAAGCTTACATTAGAGGTCAAATAATCTCTTATGTGAATTATGATAGAAGGCGGAGGAGGGAGAGAGTGGTCACTCTAACCAATCGCATTGCCCAATTGGACGCAGCGTTAGCCACTTCTCCAACTCCTGAGTTGTATAAGGAACGCCTCACAGCTCAGTCTGAATTTAATACATTGGCTGCGGACCGTGCTGTTGAGCTATTACTTAAGACTAACAGTACATACTTTGAACAGGGGGACAAAGCTGGTAGAATGTTGGCACATCAATTACGGCAGACTATCTCCTCTCATCAGATTCCGGAAATTGCCACATCTTCAGGCACTACGATAGACCCAGAAAAATAAATGATGAATTTAGAGCTTATTATGCCTCATTATATACATCAGAGACAAATGTGGAAAAGTGTGATTTTGATGGCTTCCTCTCCCATTTAGAAATCCCTCAGGTTAATTTGGACATGGCAGATCAATTAGAAATCCCAATAACTGCCCTTGAACTTTCAGGTCCTCTTAAAGCGATGCAGTCTGGCAAATGCCCAGGGCCAGACGGCTTTCCTGTAGAGTTTTACAGATGCTTTCAAAATAAACTAGCTCCGGTTCTGATTGATATGTTTAATGAATCTTTTCTGACGTGTAAACTTCCCCCTACGCTTAATCAGGCTTCGATTTCTCTTATTTTGAAGAAGGACAAGGATCTCCTTAGTTGCTCTTCGTATAGACCAATTAGTTTATTGAATGTTGATTTTAAAATTTTATCCAAAATGCTTGCTCTTCATTTGGAAACTGTTAGGGTTCCAGATATCATCTCTCCTGATATTAGAACTTACAGATATCATCTCTTCTGATCAAACGGGGTTTGTTAAAAATAGGCACTCTTTTTTTAATTTGAGAAGGCTTTTTAATACTATTTATAATCTTCCGTCAACAACCTCACCGCAAGCAATTATATCGTTAGACGCGGAGAAGGCCTTCGATCGTGTGGAATGGGCATACTTATTTCATACTTTGGGGAAATTCGGCTTTAAGGAAAATTTCATTTCTTGGGTGAAGCTTTTATACTCGTCACATTTGGCTTCAGTTAGGACAAATAATAATCAGTCCTCTTACTTTCCTCTCTATCGTTCAACGCGGCAAGGGTGTCCTTTAAGTCCTCTTTTATTCACTGTGGCAATTGAGCCTCTTTCTATTGCGCTTTGTGCTGACCCACATATTAAAGGTATTGTGAGTTGTGGGCAAGAACAGAAGGTGTCTCTATATGCAGACGATCTTCTTTTATTCATTACTGACTTCTCTGTGTCAGTCCCAGCTGCACTTTCTGTTCTTGGTTCTTTTGGATCCATATCTGGTTACAAACTAAATTTAGGAAAGAGTGAGCTGCTTCCTCTTAATAAGGCAGCACGTGAATACCTACTTCACACCCTGTCATTTAAAGTTGCTCAGCATGAGTTGAAATATCTTGGGATTCAGGTTACTGCTAAATTCAGGGATCTTTATCACGCTAATTTCATTACTCTTCTGTCTCAAGTACAAAGTAGTTTTAATCGTTGGTCAGTGCTGAACTTATCTCTAGCAGCTCGGATTAATAGTATTAAGATGAATGTCCTTCCCAGGTTTCTATACTTGTTTCAGTGTGTACCGATTTTCCTTCCGCAAACCTTTTTTCATAAATTAGACGCCATTATTTCGGATTTTGTTTGGAGTGGGAAGCCACCAATATTACGTAAACAATATTTACAGAGCCCGAAGAAGCTAGGAGGAATGGCCTTACCCAACTTTAAGTTTTATTACTGGGCTACTCATCACAAAATAATTCAGTTTTGGCTACATTCTGGTTCACAGTTATTATCGTCAGTTTGGTTGGGAATGGAGCATTCTTCCTGCAAGCCTGTTTCACTTTCAGCTTTGGCTCATTCGCCTATTAAATCACCTATAAAAAATTACACTAAAAATGTCATTATTAAGACAACTGTAAAGATTTGGAATCAGTTTAGACGTTCCTTTGTCCTTCAAACATATTCTATTTTGGCACCAATAACAGCTAATCACTCCTTTCCTCCATTGTTAATTGATCGTGCATTTGAGATTTGGTCTAACACGGGCATTAAAACATTTAAGGATCTCTACATTGATAACACTTTCACCTCATTTGAACAGTTGTCCAAAAAATTTTCCCTCCCAAGTCAACACTTTTTTAGGTACTTGCAGATCCGTAATTTTGTTTTTCATAGGTTCCCTCAGTTTCCTTCTATGCCCTCTGACACATCCCTTGATATTTTTTTAAAACCAGCGCCCGCTTTGAAGGGTATGATTTCATTTATTTATGCTCAGATCCACTCACTTAGATTGGTTTCTTTGTCGTCAATTAAAGCGCTATGGGAGGAGGATCTGGGGATTGCATTCAGTGATGATATGTGGGGGAATGTTCTTGACAAAGTACACCACTCCTCAGTTTGTGCCAAACATGGACTGATCCAATGTAAAATTTACATCCTTCTTCATTTAACTAAAACCAGGCTCGCTAAGATGTTTAATAACATTGACCCGACTTGTGACCGATGTCACCAGGCAGCAGCAACACATATACATATGTTTTGGTCTTGCCCTGTTTTAACAACCTATTGACAAAATATTTTTGATTCTTTGAGTGAGGTCACAGGGAAGAGAATAGTGCCTGATGCTATCACTGCACTTTTCGGGGTAACTCCAGTCACAATGCCGTTGTCTGCAGAGCTCAAGATGTTCATAGCCTTTGTTAGTTTGTTAGCAAGGCGTTTGATACTTTTGAATTGGAAGTCTCCTACACCTCCATCGCATATTCACTGGATTAGGGATGTTCTGTACTTTGCCAAACTGGAAAAAATTAGACATTTGTTAAGGGGCTCCCAAGAAAATTTTTTTAAGACGTGGGACCCCTTTTTTGAATATGTTGGGAAGTTGACCTTTCCAGATAATCCTCAGTAAACTTAGTGACCCGCATTTTTGCTGCAAATGAATGGGCAGTAGCCCTTTGGACCGTTACTCACAGCTAATAGTTTAAAGTTTTTTTTTTGTTTTGTTTTTTTTAATTATTATGTTGTCTGTCATTGTTTATTTTTGTTGATTCTTGGTGTTTTGGTCTTTGTATTGTTATTATTATCTTTTTTTTTATATATGTGAAGGGGAGTTTTGTTTCTATTTCATGTTAAAATTCAATAAAGAGATTGATGGAAAAAAAAATATAAATCATTTTAAATCTCTTTTTAAAAGCATCAGCTTTCACTTCAGTGTGAAGAGCCAATCCTCTGTCACTGTGAATGTAACACGCGCTGTCATTGGACAGTGAGAACAGCTATTCTGAAGGCGGAGCTTACATGAATATTAATGAGTTTGGCAGACATGCGCGATTGCACGTGCGACTGAGAATATTAGTTCACACTGAATCTCCAGACATTAGTGGATTATTCCATAAAGATAACTATACTCTCAGCGTCACGGGCGGCTGACTTACGCCTAAACTACAGTTGTTTTCTTCTAGCTAACAGTTCATAATGTTGTCATTAGTATGCTGGATTTGTGCAGTCGTCTGTAACTGAACGACAGACACTTTGTGTAACAACCTTCAGCTATCGTCTACAATGAGTTCAGCTCGTTCTGCTCTTCCTTTGCCATGTTTTAAAACTCTGTATTTCATTAGTTATTATCATTGAGTTCATCACTGCCTGTAACAACTGAAATAAACCTGTGTACATGTTTTTGAGGACCGATATCAGTTCTGTTATTGTGCTCTTGTTCATTTTGATATGATATATTGCTCTTCAAAAGGATTAATACAATTCTTTATGTTTAAGCTCACCAATGTTGCATTTATTTGATCAAAAAAGGCAAAACAGTAATTTTGTGATTTGTTTTCTATTTTAATATATTTCAAATGGCTGTTTATTCCTGCTCCTCCAGTCTTCAGTGTCACATGATCCTTCAGAAATCAATCTAATATGATGATTTTATGATCAAGAACCATTCTGAGCTACTATTATCAGGAATATAGAAAAACGCTCGGTAAGGCAGATGGACTGGCAATACTTCACAATGGGCAGGTGCATAGCCACACCCTGAGATACTGAACAAACAGGAAGTAAGAGTGGAAGCAGAGGGAGTGAGACACAGTCAATACTCAGGCGAGGGCTCCCTCTGCTGGTGTGGTGTTACACCAGTGAATTCAGGTTGACTGGGACACTTTTGGCCATTGAGATGACTGGGAAAAAGTTTCCCGATGAACCTGAATATATGCCAAATGAATGTGTATCAAAATAAATGGTCCGTTTACATCAGTGTTCATAACTGTATATCCAGGTACACAAGTCACACATGGTCAAAATAACAGGTGGCAGAGAATAACACAAGGCTGCAAAAATCTTAATTAGGCCACTGATTTTAGACATTATTTCCTTCATTTCCAGAAGGATGACCCCGTTTTAAATCTTCATAATGTGAGGTAACAGAAGAACATAGCAACACTGAAATGGATGGCAGCTGCATATTTTTAACAATGTTATTTATTTATTTTCCTATTTATTTGTTATATGAAATCCGTATAATCTACTTCAACTCATTCAGGTGTTCTGGGATGCTTGGTTTTATTGTGCAATTGAAAAATTAAAGCTAGTGGTGTCAGAGTATCTTTCTTTAATATATATAAACGGAAACCATGAAAAGACAATATAGTTTCAGTAATAGTTTCAGAATTTGTCACCAACCGGGAAACGCTAACGCGATTGGCTGAGAGGTGAGCATGTGATTAAGTTAGCCGTCATGCTTTCTCCAATGGTAAGAAAGACAGACCCTCTTATCTCCTTATTATATATAATCTCTGCTGTTACATCGCAGGGTACAAAGGAAGAGCACAAGCTGAACTCATTCAAAGAGCTCAGAACCCAAGAGGCGACACTTTGATATTTTTTGGGTAACAGCCACTAGATGATGCTCTGGTAGCGCAGCTGCCATTACGGGGTGAAAATACTAACTGGACCATTGAATCCTTCACATCTTACACACCCAAAATTGGTGAATATCACTGTCAAATCAGAAGCGCAGTAGAACAGTTCCCATTCAGTCGGTCACGTTCGACGTACGTCGGACAGACCGACGAATAGGAATCTCGCTAGAGAGGCCAATCTACTTCGAGTGTAACTAAACGAGCCAATGCACATTGGCATGCAATCATATGCATCAGCTGCTCGCCTCGCAGCGCGGGTATATAATGAGCAGCAGGTGCGTTGCATCTTCAGCTTTTCGCTTCGGAGCCGAACGGTGTTGTTCCTGTTCTCTGCAAGCGAGTGTCTGCTAGAAGACGAGTCAAGCTTTTGGTTGAACTTCTCTTTTTTTCCGAGTGCGGGCGAACAGCACAGCAGCGGGGTCGACGTCCTCTCTTTTTCTGTTTCGTTTGCCGTTTTTGAGCAAATAGCTGTTTGACAGCGTCAGAAGGCTGTTCTCACGGCCGGTACGGTGCGCTTTTGAGCGCTGAAAAGCCGTTTTTACGGCTGGTAAGAGTGAGCGCCTTCAAAGAGAGAGAAAGCACATGACAGGCTGCACACAATCCCTGTCTGTGTTGCGGTGGCCGTTCCCCTGCGTGCTTCAGCACTTCTAAAAGAGTAAAGTCCCTGAAAGAGCTTACACAAGTAGATTCGCGTCTTTTTAAAGACGACATCCTACTTGTGTTTCTGGATGCGATCGTTCCTGTCCTCACTGACGGCCACGATCACCGTTTCGCATGTCTGGGCGCGTGCTGAAATGATGTTCGTGGGTGTTCATGTTTTCATATGAGAACATGATCACGTCGACACGCCGGTCGTGACTCTTCTTTCTCCGGGAAGCTTGAGTCCCCTCTGTTGTTGGCCAGCTGCCGCTTGTGTGTAAAAGCACAGCCGCGGCTCTGCCCGACACTCTGGGAGACCGCGGAGATCAGCGAGAGCAAACCTCTCGCTCCTCTGCGTGTCGTGTGCCGTCGAGCTGCCGGGCTGCAGCGCGGGTTGTCACGGCAACCCAGCGCTCGCTCGGCGCTCTAGATGCGCGGTTCCCTTGCGTAATCTCCATTGTAGCGCCCTCTCTGGTGCACCAGAAGAGGTCTACTTTGCTGATATGGCTTGGGTGACATGAGGTTGAGGGGTTCCTTCGGGGAACCAACCCCCTAGGGCCCCTCCCTCTCTAGCGCATTGCAAGCTGTGCAGTTTCTGGATTGGATTGCTGGTCCTTTTCATAGGGGAACCTAGCATTTCATTCAGAGCTCCAGCTGAGGGACAGACGTCGATTGCAGCATCGGAGAGAGTGCTGTTATGCTCTGGAAATGAGGGTGACGCTGCCCACTGTAATGGTGTGTGCTTATGCTGACTCAGATTCAGAGTTTACAGCCATGCTTTCCTGGGTCTTCCAGATGTGCATGGAAAACTTGGCAGTATGGGGGTATATTGGTGCCATAAATATGGAATGCCAAAGGTGCCAATCTGCATAAGTTTTTCCTCTCTCACTACCCTCTTGGATGGGGTGGCTGTACACAGACCACACCCACCCTGCATGTGAGGCCAAGGCACTCTTTTTGCATGAGGGTAGTTCTGTGCTGGGGTTGAGCTGCGCTTGTTGACTAACCGTGATCAAAGTCACGGCGCAGGCCCTCAGCCAGACGATGTCCACCTCCGTGGTCCAGAAGTGCCCCCTGGCTTACCTTGTGAGGTGTGAGAGGTTGTCAAGCTAAATGCTTTCTCAATGCTCCCATCTTACGAGGTGGCCTTTCGGTGACACTGTCGAGGACTGAGCCCAGCGGTTCTCCTCAGTTAGTAGCGGATAGGGGAGCTTCCCATGACAAACCATTGAGTTCCTCTTGGGCCGCCCCTCAGTCTGCTCGTCGCCAAGGGTGTCGTCCCCTGCAAGAAACTCCGGCCCAGCAGGCTCTGCTGTATCCATTGCGGGGAGATGACGCCTCCCGTCTCTGCAGCTGTTTAACTGGTTGGTGAGAATCACCCCTGAGACGGGCGACCCAGAGATGGGTGGGGCTGCTCTTCCACCCCTGGAGGAGGGCCAGGTGGTAAATCCTTTATTGGGTTTGTTTCTGTTCCGCCACTGACCCAAGAGGCAGCGGTACCCAAATTTTAAAGAGCAGTTCCTCCATTTCCAGGTCTGAAGAGGGTTTGGAGAGCAGTGGGAGGAGAAAAACCTCACCACTCTCATCCCCCTCTTCTGTCGCCAGCGGACAGCAGCGAGCAGCGGGCAGCCAAAGCCTCGACTGCTCCCTCTGTCCATCCGTGGAGCCAGGTAAGTGTTGCCTAGCACACTGTGACGCCGCTTCGGGCCGCCTCACAAAGAGAGCCCCCGAGCCGCGTCCCTGTGTTCCACCTCGCTGCCCTGCTGCGGGTACACCGGTGGTCCCTTTGGTCCTGCTTGTACGGTCTCTGCGAGCCGGGTTAGCGCTCCCCAGTCCGTCTCGCTGGCTCCTTCGGACCATCAGGGTCGGCTTTGCGATTCAGTTCGCCCGGCTCCCCCCCCCCCCCCCCAAGTTCAGGGACGTCCTCTTCACTACAGTGAAAGATGCCGATGCCCCTGTCCTGCATGCGGAGATCGCAGTCCTACTGGCGAAGGACGCGATAGAGCCGGTCCCTCCAGCCGATTTGAGGTCGGGGTTCTACAGCCCCTACTTCATTGTACCCAGGAAAAGCGGCGGGTTACGACCGATCTTGGACCTGCGAGTTTTGAATCGGAGCCTCCACAAGCTACCATTCAAAATGCTCACGCAGAAACGCATTTTCGAGTGCATCCGTCCCCGAGATTGGTTTGCAGCGATTGACCTGAAGGACGCGTACTTCCATGTTTCAATTCTTCCGCGACACAGGCCATTCCTGAGATTCGCGTTCGAAGGTCGAGCATATCAGTACAGAGTCCTACCCTTCGGGCTGGCCCTGTCTCCCCGCGTCTTCACGAAAGTCGTGGAGGGAGCCCTTGTTCCCATGAGAGAACAGGGTGTTCGCATTCTCAACTATCTCGACGACTGGCTCATTCTAGCACAGTCCCGGGATCAGTTGTGCAAACTCAGGGATTTGGTGCTCAGACACCTCAGCCAGTTGGGGCTTCAGGTCAACTGGGAAAAGAGCAAACTCGCCCCGGTGCAGAGGATCTCTTTTCTCGGTATGGAGTTGGATTCGGTCGAGCAGATAGCACGCCTCACAGAGGAACGTGCTCGGTCAGTGTTGAACTGCCTGAATACATTCAATGGCAGGACAGCGGTCCCACTGAAGTTCTTTCAGAGGCTCCTGGGGCATATGGCGGCTGCTGCGGCTGTAACACCGCTCGGTCTGCTTCATATGAGACCGCTTCAGCACTGGCTTCACGGCCGAGTCCCGAGATGGGCGTGGCAGCGCGGCACATTCCGGGTGCCAATCACTCAGGAGTGCCGCCGAACCTTCAGTCCGTGGTCGGACCCCTTGTTTCTTCGGGCAGGAGTGCCCCTAGAACAGGTGTCCCGGCATGCTGTGGTGTTCACAGATGCTTCTGCCACCGGCTGGGGTGCCACGTAATACGGGCATGCAGTCTCAGGGGTTTGGACGGGACCCCATCTGCATTGGCACATCAATTGCCTCGAGTTGCTGGCAGTACGCCTTGCTCTGAGCCGCCTCAAAGGCCTGCTTCAGGGCAAGCATGTACTGGTCCGTATGGACAACACTGCGACCGTTGCGTACATCAACCGTCAAGGTGGTCTACGCTCCCGTCGCATGTCACAACTCGCCCGCCATCTCCTCCTGTGGAGTCGGAAGCATCTGAGGTCGCTTCGCGCCATTCATGTCTCCGGTGTGCTCAACCGTGTGGCCGACGAGCTATCACGAGCTGCGCTGCCAGGAGAGTGGCGACTCCACCCCCAGGTGGTTCAGCTGATCTGGAGAGAATTCGGAAAGGCTCAGGTAGACCTGTTTGCCTCACCAGAAACCTCCCACTGCCAGTTGTTTTACTCTCTGACCGAGGGGACACTCGGGACAGATGCACTGGCTCACAGCTGGCCCCGGGGCCTGCGCAAATATGCGTTTCCCCCAGTGAGCCTACTTGCACAGACCCTGTGCAAAGTCAGGGAGGACGAGGAGCAGGTCTTGTTAGTTGCGCCTTACTGGCCCAACCGGACCTGGTTCCCAGAACTCTCACTCCTCGCTACAGCCCCTCCCTGGCCCATCCCTCTGAGGAAAGACCTTCTTTCTCAGAGACGGGGCACTCTTTGGCACCCGCGTCCAGACCTCTGGAAACTCCATGTCTGGTCCCTTGGACGGGATGCGGAGGTTCTAGGTGACTTACCCCCTGAGGTACTTAACACCATCACTTCGGCACGTGCACTGTCTACGAGACGTGCTTACGCCTCCAAAGTGGAACCTGTTCGTCGAGTGGTGCTCTTCTCGCCGGGAAGACCCCCGAAGATGCTCGATCAGAGTCGTGCTTTCCTTCTTGCAGTAGGGTTGGAGCGTAGGCTGTCCCCCCTCCACCCTCAAAAGTCCATACTGCTGCTATATCCGCTTACCACGACCACTTAGATGGCAAATCTGTTGGTCAGCACGACCTGGTCATCAGGTTCCTTAGGGGGCGAGACGGTTAAATCCTTCTCGTCCCCTCTCCATACCCTCTTGGGACCTCACTCTGGTGCTGAGAGCACTTCAGATTGCTCCCTTTGAGCCTTTGCTGTCAGCAGACTTAAAGATTCTGTCTATGAAGACTTTGCTGCTGGTGGCATTGGCCTCCATCAAGAGGGTAGGGGACCTGCAGTCATTTTCGGTCGACGAATCGTGCCTGGAGTTCGGGCCGGGTGATAGCCACGTGGTACTAAGACCCCGGCCTGGCTATGTGCCCAAGGTTCCTACCACTCCCTTCAGGGACCAGGTGGTGAGCCTGCAAGCGCTGCCCTCGGAGGAGGCAGACCCAGCCCTGGCTTTACTCTGTCCAGTCCGCGCTTTGCGACTGTACATAGACAGAACCTAAAGCCTCAGGACCTCAGACCAGCTCTTGTCTGTTATGGAGGCCAGCAGAAGGGAAAGGCTGTCTCCAAGCAGAGGATGGCCCACTGGATAGTGGATGCCATCGCCCTGGCTTACCAAGCTCAGGGTGTGCCCTGCCCGCTCAGGTTGCATGCTCACTCCACGAGAGGTGTCGCATCCTCCTGGGCGCTGGCTCGTGGCGCCTCGCTGACAGACATTTGTAGAGCTGCGGGCTGGGCGACACCTAACACGTTCGCTAGATACTATAGCCTTCGTGTCGAGCCGGTCTCCTCCCATGTTCTCGCCACAGGTCAGAGGCACGGAGAGGCCCCGGCTTAGTGTCGGCTTGCTGCGCTACATGCGCTTCTTTTCTCCAGAGAGTCCCTACAAGGCAGACCCTGTCGAGTCCTCCGATATCCCTTCGGCAGCCGACGTGGCGGAGCGTCTGGCGCCAGGCCTATACTCCGTTGTATCCTTGAGAACCGGGTTTAGGCTGGGTTCCATATGTGTGACCCTACGGGGATCCCATATGGTTGGTTCCACGGTTGCTCCTAAACGAAGCCCGTGTCTTTCCCTCTGGGAGAACCTACCCTTCATCGGGTTGGAGTCACCCCAGCTCTTCCATATGTAGCACAGCCCTACAGGGTTAGTCCATATGTACTTCTCCACATAACTCCTTCGGGGAAGGATGTGGCTTCCGCAGCGTTCCTTTCCCAGCGAAGGGTACGCTTTCCCAGCGTTATCCAATAGTCTCACTGAATGGGTTTTGGGGAACAGCAGTGATCGACTCTCTCTGTGTTAGCCCTGTCCCACCATCCTCGGGCAAGGGGGTTCAGGTGGCTTGCAACAGAGCGCTGGAAGGGGGCAGCTCCTGTGGCGCTTTGGTAGGGATTCCTATTCGTCGGTCTGTCCGACGTACGTCGAACGTGACCGACTGAATGGGAACGTCTCGGTTACAAAGGTAACCCTCGTTCCCTGAAGGAGGGAACGGAGACGTACGTCCCGTCGCCACAGTCGCTGTACCCCGCTGATGCTGCCGCCTATCCGGTTCGGCTCCTCAGCGAAAACCTGAAGATGCAACGCACCTGCTGCTCATTATATACCCGCGCTGCGAGGCGAGCAGCTGATGCATATGATTGCATGCCAATGTGCATTGGCTCGTTTAGTTACACTCGAAGTAGATTGGCCTCTCTAGCGAGATTCCTATTCGTCGGTCTGTCCGACGTACGTCTCCGTTCCCTCCTTCAGGGAACGAGGGTTACCTTTGTAACCGAGACGTTTTTAAATTAAGTCACCAGTAAATTGTATGATCCTACAGTAAATGTTGTATTGTCTTATATATGTTTTATTTGACCAGTTGTGGAATCCAACCATTCCTCCATCTGAGGTAACGTAGTTAGCCTACTTTATTATTTCCATTTTATGCAACTTTACACATTTATTAATAGTAAATTAATAATTAATACATTTAAGATCATCATGTTTGCAGCGAACAATATTTCATATCTAGTGGAGTAATAGTAATAATATCTAGATCTGAATTGAAATATATATTGTACTTTTAATGGATCACGCTACAAACATAATGATCTTATAACACATGATGCATTGCTGTGTCCGTTATCCCATAATTCACACTTTTGGACACTTTTGCTTTAACGGACATTAGACAACACTGCAAAATCAAGCTCTTATATTCATATATTTATTGTCCAACATTCCCAATTTCTGATGCATGTCCTTAATTTAATTTCATATGCTGGTAATAATTCAGTGTTTATAAGCCTTTTAAAGAATTTGAACCCAAACTGACTGGGTTTCTAGAGAGCAAAGGTTTTGTGAAAAAAGTGAAAGACTTAAACACAAAGTGTGTAAAATAAACCGTAAAAAGGATTTGACGATCACTAGTGATAGTATTTTATTGTGTGTTGTCATCATTCAGGATTGTTTTAACAAAGCAGCTGATATTCCCATTGAAATCTATTGGACTGCCCCGTGGTTTTCACCCCGAAATGGCGGAAACGCAGGGCTGCTGCTGGGCGCCGGTGTTTCAATGGATCGTTCTATTGAGTGTATGTTCTTGTTAGTGTATATTCTTTGACTCATTGGACGATAGCTGAAGGTTGTTACACAAAGTGTCTGTCGTTCAGTTACAGACGACTGCACAAATCCAGCATACTAATGACAACATTATGAACTGTTAGCTAGAAGAAAACAACTGTAGTTTAGGCATAAGTCAGCCGCCCGTGACGCTGAGTGTATAGTTTTCTTAATGGAATAATCAAGTTCAAGTTCAAGTTCGGTTTATTTCTAAAGCACGTTTAAAAACGGCCAGGCCGACCAAAGTGCTGTACAACAATTAGAAGAGAAGTGTACATAAAATATAAAAGAAACAGTTAAAAGACAAAGAAACAGAAGGCAGAGAAATATGGACGTTATATACACACACATATCCACAAATATATACATCCATATGTATACACACATACATATACACCTACATTATATATATAGATATTTGCACGTACACACGCACGTACATGAGACATACATGATATACGCATACATGCACACATAAATACACCCCATATACACATATACAGACATACATATACATGCATGAACATACACATATATATAATTACACTCAAATACCTACATTATATACCAAAAGTGTGAGAGAAAAGATGAGTTTTAAGGCATGATTTAAACTCAGATAAACTGGAAGCCATTCTGACAGAGTTTGGAAGATTGTTCCAGAGCGTGGGGCCAGCCACTTCAAAAGCTCGATTTCCCCTTGTCTTTAGACGGGTTCTAGGGATCTTTAAGAGTAGTTTTGCCTCCGATCTCAGTCCTCTCGCAGGAGTGTAAGGGTGAAGAAGGTTGGTCAGATAGGAGGGAGCTAGATTATTTAAAGACTTATATACAAGTAGTAGGATTTTATACTCGACTCTAAACTGGGTGGGCAACCAGTGTAGAGATCTCAGGAGGGGCGTAATGTGATCGAATTTCTTACGCCTCTTCAGAAATCTAGCTGCAGCATTTTGGACTACTTGTAATCTAGAAATTTGGGTTTTTGCGATCCCGTAGTACAGGGAATTGCAATAGTCCAGTCGTGATGTAATGAAGGCATGGATTGCAGTCTCTAAAGAGCCCTCCGAAAGGAAGGTTTTGATTTTTGAGAGAGAGCGAAGATGGAAAAAACTTGAACCAACAACGGTACTTATTTGTTTGTCAAATTTCAGACAGTTGTCAATAACCACTCCCAGATTCCTCACTTGGGGAGAGATAAACGAACTTAATGACTCAAGATCAATTTGATTTTGTGTTCTGGAGTCAGAGGGGCTGAAGACAATGACTTCCGTTTTATCTGAGTTCAGGAAAAGAAAATTATTGGAAAGCCATGATTTAACATCGTCCAGACATGCTAATAGAGTATGGAGAGGAGATTTTTCTTTTCCTGTTACAGGCAGATAGATTTGCATGTCATCTGCGTAACAATGGAAAGAAACGCCATGTTTCCTAAAGATGGAGCCCAAAGGAAGTAAATAAAGAGAGAAAAGGGTGGGAGCTAAAATAGAACCCTGAGGAACACCGCAGCTTAGGTTGCCTAAGGAGGAGGTGAAATTACCGACTTTAACTGAGAAGCTTCGATTAGTTAAAAAAGATTTAAACCAACTTAAGACCTCCCCCCGTAGACCGACGCAGGATTCCAGGTGAGAGACAAGAATCTCGTGATCAACAGTATCGAAGGCTGAGGACAGATCAAGCATAACTAAAATAACAGAATTGCCTGAATCAGTAGCCATGAGGATGTCATTGAGGACTCTAACAAGGGCAGTTTCGGTGCTGTGCATAGATTTGAACCCAGACTGAAATGTCTCATAAATGTGATTATTAGTTAAAAAGGATTGGAGCTGTAAAAACACACTTTTTTCCATCACCTTAGAAATGAATGGTAAAACAGATATAGGCCGGAAATTGGCTAAGACAGATGCATCCAGTGAAGGTTTCTTTAAAACTGGAGTGACCATGGCCATTTTTAAGCTGTCCGGGACATACCCTGAATGTAGACATTTATTTAACAGGGACACCAGTCCCGGTCCAATAGTGTCAGTCAATTGCCTCAAATAACGAGGGTGTATTGTATCAAAGGGACATAGGGAAGGTTTAAGTTTTACAATTACTTCCTTAACTGATTGTAGAGAGACAGGGTTAAAGGTAGTCCAAAAGGCAGGTGGGTTTCCAAGCGTCAAGTTTTCATGATCAGTTGCTTGTATCTGGGCCCTCAGACTCATCGCTTTGTCACTAAAATGTCTTAAGAAACCTTCACAGAGTGCAGAGGTAGGATTTTGAAAGGTGTTTACAGGAGGATTTAACACTGAATTTATAACAGAGAAAAGAATTTTAGGAGTGTGGTGGTGTTTGTCAATCAAATTAGTGAAGTAGAGAGACTTGGCTTTCTTAACAGCACACTGATACAAAGTCAAACAGTTTTTAAGAATATCAAAAGAAATTTGCAGTTTGTCCTTTTTCCATTTTCTTTCAGCTTTCCTACATGATTGTCTTAGAGAGCGAATATTTTGATCAACCCATGGCTCGGATTTAGGTTTTGGCTTAAAAGAATTAAAAGGAGCAACAACATTCAAGACATCCAGCCATACAGTATTTAAAACTTGATAATGTTGTTCAGGATCTAGTGCAGCTAATGAAGATTCAAGTGACATAGAAATGCTGGCTTCATTATAAAGCTTAGTAAAAGCCTCGCAGAATGGTGGTGAGTAAATACGGGTCTGTCTTGTGTCAGATGCTGCTTTATTTGAGATGGCAAGAAGAGACATTTTAAATATGATAGGAAAGTGATCTGATATGAGAGATTCAATCACTTCATTGTCAGTTATCAGCAGGCCAAGAGACAGAATTAAGTCCAGAGTATGACCTTGGGTATGTGTAGGGAGAGTAACCCATTGTCTTAGATTGAAAGAGTCAATGATGTTCAAGAACTCTGACGTTAGTTGTTTCGATGGACAACACACATGGATATTAAAATCACCTAGTAAAATAATCCGATCATAATTAGTGATGAGATCCCCTAAAAGCTCTGTGAATTCTGCTAAAAAGCCTTTAGTTAAATGCGGTGGCCGATATATCAGAGCTAAAACAATGGGGTCATACCAGTCAAGTAGTAATAGCTGGACTTCAAAGCTCGTGAAATTTGCGGACGGCAACGTCCGACAACGGGGACTAAAGTTTTTCTTTGTGATTATAGCTAGTCCTCCACCTCTTCCAACAGGACGGGGAGAGTTATAGAAACAGTAGTCAGTAGGAGCAAGTTCTGAGAAAGGGCTTAAATCTCCTACCTTCACCCAGGTTTCGGTGATAAACAGGAAGTCCAGGCAGTGAGAGGAGATAAAATCGTTGAGAATAAAAGTCTTGTTAACCAGGGAGTGAGCGTTTATCAGCGCCATTTTTGGAGAATGCAACGCCAGAGTGCCGCACGAGACCGGGGCTTTGCTCAGAAAGCGAAGATTTGCAGTGTTTACTCCCTCCGGACGAGGTCGAATGACAATCCGCGAAACAGAGTCCTGTAGAAGTCGAGCTGGAGAATCGGGAGGAGCAGGGTAGTCAGCTGGAATAGATGTAAGATATCGAGATGATCAATCCACTAATGTCTGGAGATTCAGTGTGAACTAATATTCTCAGTCGCACGTGCAATCGCGCATGTCTGCCAAACTCATTAATATTCATGTAAGCTCCGCCTTCAGAAACCGAAAATCTCATAACACCGGTGTTCTGAAATATTCTGTGTCTGAGATTTTCGGTGAATGAACAATGAATATTCACGAGTTTCCTGTTTTGAGTTGAAGCGACTCTGAAGATGCTAGTGCACGCTCTTCGGCTTACATTAACGGTAATTAGCCTATGTTTCAGCGTTAAATGAAGATAAGCTTATATTCTAACAGTTATTGATGCACAACATTGTGTTATGTCCTGTCTATGTTTGATATGAACACAGCCAGTGATTGGCCAGAGGTGTCGTTAGGATTCGCTAAACAAGCCAATAGCCTTTTAAGTAGCCTATGTTTGTTGTTTCTGTATTACCTTGAATCTTAAAACATATAGTTTTAAAAGTTTGCCAAAATGTATGGTAGTATTAATTATAAACTCCTGTGCTGAAGGCAGAGGAAACTTTCCTAGTTTGCAGAAGCACTTCTAATCTGAGTAGACTTGAATTTCTAGTGTTATATATGTAATATGTTTCCAAAATTGCACCCATGTATAAAAACATGTTAATGTACTTTAAATATAGTTTGAAGATTATCCAAATAGACCATGATGAATTATGCATGTGACAATATAATATCTATAGCCTTGTTTCATTCCCAAATATGAATGTAATATGACAATAAATATCCCTGTACACCAGACAAAGCAGACACTTTTATTTTTCACTTTGTTTTGAACACGAGTGTATTAATTTTAATAACACAGGTTTGTTGTAATTTCATTTTATGATATATTTCAGGTTGAATGTGTCAGTAGCAAAGGCTGGAATCACTGGGATCACATGATCAGATCAAACTTTCATCTGTCTGGGATCACAAGACCCTGTGTAAAGTGTGTTAATGTGTGTTTAAGTACAAGTGTTTTTGATAATTAAATATGTCATGACTTCTCCTCGTTTTAAAATAAAATTTAAAAACACAGAATCAGTTGCTCTTTTTTATTCAAAATGAAACTACTCTCATTATTTACTTTCATCTTTGATATTACAGATATGCAAATTACTATATGGTCTATTATTTTACCAGCTAATTTAAGAACTAATACATTTCATTGTGAATATACTGCAGGTTTGATCATTTAGTTTCATATATAGTTTCATATCAACACTGTGTTAAACTGAATCCTGATTCACAGTCCTTCATGTTTTTTCCACATTATAATGTTTTGTCAATGAAATGCATCATTTTGTGGGAAAAAAAGATCTAGAATGTTTCCTAATAATATGAAAAAACACTTTACTTTAGGATTTAATAACGTCTCCTTAAAATCATTTTCCAACTGAGCAAGCAATTAAATGACAGAACAATCACAGCAGTGTGCATATATATATATATATATATATATATATATATATATATATATATATATATATATATATATATATCAGTGTTGTGTGGTCCATTTAAGCTGCGAATGCTCTGCATACCCAAGCCATTCGTGGACTCGGCAATTAATATTAATATTATAAATTACTATTAAATCCCTTGTTTGAGGTGTACCATAAAGCCTACATGATTGGTAATGTGTATGTAACTGTCCATAATTTATTTATTTGCCAAACAACAGTATTTTTCTTAAATCTGCCAGTTACGGAGACTTCCGGGCCTTCACGCTTTTGGAGCGTCATCATCATCCCGTGTTCTCATTGGTTTGCTGGTCTATGGCAGATTTAATGGCAGGATAAGCTGTGAGCGGATCGCTCGCCCAAGAGGAAAAATGAGCTGCTGCCAGATCTCGATCACAGAAAATCACATTGTATTTGATACAAATCTAACTAGACTAAACCAAATGGGGAAACCAATCATAACTTACACTATTTGCATAGTATTTAATGTTCTCCATCAGGAAATTAGCCTAATTTTTGTATGAAAACTGAAAACAAAATAAGACAGTCCTACTGTAACTATCAGGATGTTAATCCATAGTCTGTGCATTTGTTAAAGTTTGCATAATTTCAAATATTTTTTAAGAATACTGATATTTGTATTTTTATAGCCTACTTATTTTATTATAATTACATTCTACTTTTTATTTACAATATACTGCTAATACTAATTATATTATAGGCCTACTTATTTCTAATTATTAATTTAAAAAGTACTTCTGGCATACATTTAAATTGACACCATGGTGTTTTGTATTTGTCATGTCTGATTTAGATGTGTGTCCTAAACTGATACGATTAAAGGTGAAGTATGTTGTTTGTGTGACACTAGCGAATTACAAAAATACAGCATATTTTGCAAACGCACCTTTCATATGTAGCACCTCCGTCGACTCAAACATCACAGAAGCTCTTACAGGTGCTTGTGAAGGCACGTCTCCACAGGTAAATGTAGGCCACTCTCAATAAAACAGGACCCACTTTATATTAAGTGGCCTTAACTACTATGTACTTACATTTAAATGAATCATTTGATACAATGCACTTATTGTGTACATACATGTTTTTACATTGTAGTTATATTTTAAAAACACCTGCATGTAATTACATATGTAATTAATTTCTGTAATTACATTTATAATTACACTGTTGACCCATCCCTTACACCTTACCCCTACCCTTAAACCTACCCATACCACCAAAGCTTTATCTAACCTTACCCGTACCCCACCCCAATAGCAGCAAATGTGTTTTGCAATTCAATATGAACCCAATAAGTACATTGTACTTATTTTTTGATGTAAGTACATAGTAGTTAAGGCCACTTAGGCCCAATCCCAATTCTACCCCTTACCCCTTCCCCTTTGTTTCGCGCGTTCACGTGAAGGGGTGTCCCAATTCTCATTTGGTTGGAGGGGAAGGGCCAGGTAGCCCTTCAAACAAAGATTTTTCGGGACCACACTTCAGACGAAGGGGTATGATCAATTTCCAACATGGCCGACCGAGCGAGCAGAGAGACCCATAAATGTAAGTATTTTTTTACGGTAAACAGTATTTTAGTAATAAATAATCACTCGTTTTATGTTGCCTTTAATCTTGTGTTCATGTATACAGTTATGTTCTCTGAAAAAAGATTTGTTAAAATCGCTATGAAAAAAGTTTGCTAATGTTTTTTACTTTATGATAGTTCCACAACATATTTTTTTATATTTTATTGAAACCCGCGTTGATTTGACAACATAAATTCAAATCCGGTGGCAGCTAACTTGTCTTGTTGCCGCATGCCTGATTAATGTATTGTTTTGTTGTGGTTACGTCCATAAATACGTGTACATTACATGATATAAACAAAAAGTGCATTCAGTTTGCGTGCTTATTCGTCAGTATTGTATGTAGGGACTCCTGAGGAAACACACAGGCTCATACGTTTTCGTGCAGAAAACGAGCAGCATTTCTTGAAATAGAAATACACAGCAAAACAAGGGAGTGAGTCATCTATTAAACGTTTATGTTGCTTGTGCCTAATTACTGTGAGATATGTGCACTAATAGTAAAAATAGCTGTCGCCCAAGCAACAGAGATCACTACAGCTATCGATGGCATCTTAGAAGTGTGAGATAAACATCGGCGCATCTATGACGTAGGAGCTAGCGACGGGGTAAGGGGAAGGGGAAGGGGTATAAAATAGAATTGGGATTGGGCCTTAATATAAAGTGGGACCATAAAACATATTAGAAGTCCTTTTCGCTGTGTGTCATAATGTGTCATGAGCAACTGAGTAAACTAACACTGTCTAGAGCAGGGCTGTTAAACTTATTTTAGGCTGATGGCCGGATTAGAAAAAAATGTGTTGCATTAATATTAACCATTTAAACAACAAATTAATTTGCGAGAGAACTAGTACACTGCTCTTTAAAACTGCATTTGTTTTACAGCAAAAGACTTAGATTTATTTAAATAATGCTTTATTTAAAATTTTTTATTAGCACCAAGTTTTATTTTTCATGGCCAATTCCACATTTTTTTTAAGCAAATTGTCCGATTCTGGTACTGTTTTTTTTTTTTTTTTTTTTTAAGATTTTTTTTTTTTTAAAAGCAAATGTATTTGTTGTTAATGAAGAAATTTAAATTATTGTATAATTTCAAGATTAACAGCATGGTCTGATTTTAGCTTTGTGAAATTATGCTACATAAGACATCTGCATATGGAAGCCCGTTTCCGCCACAGTTGAGTAAAAAAATATAATTCTGTAAGTCATAATAATAAGAAAATTTCTCATAATTATGACTTAGTATATCATTATATTGAGAAAGTTTCTCATAATAATGACTTTGTATGTCAGAATAATGAGAAAATTTCTCGTAATTATGACTTATTTTCTCGTAATAATGACTTAGTTTCTCATAATAATAAGTTAAGATCTCGTAATAATGAAAAACTCTCGAAATAATGACTTAGTTTCTCATAAAAATGAGAAACTTTCTCGTAATAATGAGTTAACATCTCGTAATAATGAGAAACTTTCTCGTAATAATGAGTTAACATCTCGTAATAATGAGAAACTTTCTCGTAATAATGAGTTAACATCTCATAATAATGAGAAACTTTCTCGAAATTATGACTTAACATCTCGTAATAATGAGAAACTTTCTTGTAATAATGACTTAACATCTCGTAATAATGAAAAAAATTCTCGCAATAATGACTTAACATCTCGTAATAATGAGAAACTTTCTCGTAATGAGAAACTTTCTCGTAATAATGATTTAACATCTCATAATAATGAGAAACTTTCTCGTAATAAAGACTTAACATCTCATAATAATGAGAAACTTTCTCGTAATAATGACTTAACATCTCGTAATAATGAGAAACTTTCTCGTAATAATGACTTAACATCTCGTAATAATGAGAAACTTTCTCGTAATGAGAAACTTTCTCGTAATAATGACTTAACATCTCATAATAATGAGAAACTTTCTCGATATAATGACTTAACATCTCATAATAATGAGAAACTTTCTCGTAATAATGACTTAACATCTCATAATAATGAGAAACTTTCTCGTAATAATGACTTAACATCTCGTAATAATGAGAAACTTTCTCATAATAATGACTTAACATCTCGTAATAATGAGAAACTTTCTCGTAATAATGACTTAACATCTCGTAATAATGAGAAACTTTCTCTTAATAATGACAACATCTCGTAATGAGAAACTTTCTCGAAATAATGACTTAACATCTCGTAATAATGAGAAACTTTCTCGTAATAATGACTTAACATCTCGTAATGAGAAACTTTCTCGAAATAATGACTTAACATCTCGTAATAATGAGAAACTTTCTCGTAATAATGACTTAACATCTCGTAATAATGAGAAACTTTCTCGTAATGAGAAACTTTCTCGTAATAACGACTTAACATCTCGTAATAATGAGAAACTTTCTCGTAATAATGACTTAACATCTCGTAATAATGAGAAACTTTCTCTTAATAATGACAACATCTCGTAATGAGAAACTTTCTCGAAATAATGACTTAAAATCTCGTAATAATGAGAAACTTTCTCGTAATAATGACTTAACATCTCGTAATAATGAGAAACTTTCTCGAAATAATGACTTAACATCTCGTAATAATGAGAAACTTTCTCGAAATAATGACTTAACATCTCATAATAATGAGAAACTTTCTCGTAATAATGACTTAACATCTCATAATAATGAGAAACTTTCTCGTAATGAGAAACTTTCTCGTAATGAGAAACTTTCTCGTAATAATGACTTAACATCTCATAATAATGAGAAACTTTCTTGTAATAATGACTTAACATCTCGTAATAATGAGAAACTTTCTCTTAATAACGACTTAACATCTCGTAATAATGAGAAACTTTCTCGTAATAATGACTTAACATCTCGTAATAATGAGAAACTTTCTCTTAATAATGACAACATCTCGTAATGAGAAACTTTCTCGAAATAATGACTTAAAATCTCGTAATAATGAGAAACTTTCTCGTAATAATGACTTAACATTTCGTAATAATGAGAAACTTTCTTGTAATAATGACTTAACATCTCGTAATAATGAGAAACTTTCTCGTAATAACGACTTAACATCTCGTAATAATGAGAAACTTTCTCGTAATAATGACTTAACATCTCGTAATAATGAGAAACTTTCTCTTAATAATGACAACATCTCGTAATGAGAAACTTTCTCGAAATAATGACTTAACATCTCATAATAATGAGAAACTTTCTTGTAATAATGACTTAACATCTCGTAATAATGAGAAACTTTCTCGTAATAACGACTTAACATCTCGTAATAATGAGAAACTTTCTCGTAATAATGACTTAACATCTCGTAATAATGAGAAACTTTCTCTTAATAATGACAACATCTCGTAATGAGAAACTTTCTCGAAATAATGACTTAAAATCTCGTAATAATGAGAAACTTTCTCGTAATAATGACTTAACATCTCGTAATAATGAGAAACTTTCTCGAAATAATGACTTAACATCTCGTAATAATGAGAAACTTTCTCGAAATAATGACTTAACATCTCATAATAATGAGAAACTTTCTCGTAATGATGACTTAACATCTCATAATAATGAGAAACTTTCTCGTAATAATGACTTAACATCTCATAATAATGAGAAACTTTCTCGTAATAATGACTTAACATCTCATAATAATGAGAAACTTTCTCGTAATAATGACTTAACATCTCATAATAATGAGAAACTTTCTCGTAATAATGACTTAACATCTCATAATAATGAGAAACTTTTTTGTAATAATGACTTAACATCTCATAATAATGAGAAACTTTCTCGTAATAATGACTTAACATCTCATAATAATGAGAAACTTTCTCGTAATGAGAAACTTTCTCGTAATAATGACTTAACATCTCATAATAATGAGAAACTTTCTTGTAATAATGACTTAACATCTCGTAATAATGAGAAACTTTCTCGAAATAATGACTTAAAATCTCGTAATAATGAGAAACTTTCTCGTAATAATGACTTAACATCTCGTAATAATGAGAAACTTTCTCGAAATAATGACTTAACATCTCGTAATAATGAGAAACTTTCTCGAAATAATGACTTAAAATCTCGTAATAATGAGAAACTTTCTCGTAATAATGACTTAACATCTCATAATAATGAGAAACTTTCTCGTAATAATGACTTAACATCTCGTAATAATGAGAAACTTTCTCGTAATAATGACTTAACATCTCGTAATAATGAGAAACTTTCTCGTAATAACGACTTAACATCTTGTACTAATGAAAAAATTTCTCGTAATAACGACTTAACATCTCGTAATAATGAGAAACTTTCTCGTAATAATGACTTAACATCTCGTAATAATGAGAAACTTTCTCGTAATGCGAAACTTTCTCGTAATAATGACTTAACATCTCGTAATAATGAGAAACTTTCTCGTAATAATGACTTAACATCTCATAATAATGAGAAACTTTCTCGTAATAATGACTTAACATCTCATAATAATGAGAAACTTTCTCGCAATAATGACTTAACATCTCATAATAATGAGAAACTTTCTCGTAATAATGACTTAACATCTCATAATAATGAGAAACTTTCTTGTAATAATGACTTAACATCTCATAATAATGAGAAACTTTCTCGTAATAATGACTTAACATCTCATAATAATGAGAAACTTTCTCGTAATGAGAAACTTTCTCGTAATAATGACTTAACATCTCATAATAATGAGAAACTTTCTTGTAATAATGACTTAACATCTCGTAATAATGAGAAACTTTGTTGTAATAATGACTTAACATCTCGTAATAATGAGAAACTTTCTCGTAATAATGACTTAACATCTCGTAATAATGAGAAACTTTCTCGAAATAATGACTTAACATCTCGTAATAATGATAAACTTTCTCGAAATAATGACTTAAAATCTCGTAATAATGAGAAACTTTCTCGTAATAATGACTTAACATCTCATAATAATGAGAAACTTTCTCGTAATAATGACTTAACATCTCGTAATAATGAGAAACTTTCTCGTAATAATGACTTAACATCTCGTAATAATGAGAAACTTTCTCGTAATAACGACTTAACATCTCGTAATAATGAAATAATTTCTCGTAATAACGACTTAACATCTCGTAATAATGAGAAACTTTCTCGTAATAATGACTTAACATCTCGTAATAATGAGAAACTTTCTCGAAATAATGACTTAAAATCTCGTAATAATGAGAAACTTTCTCGTAATAATGACTTAACATCTCGTAATAATGAGAAACTTTCTCGTAATAATGACTTAAAATCTCGTAATAATGAGAAACTTTCTCGTAATAATGACTTAACATCTCGTAATAATGAGAAACTTTCTCGTAATAATGACTTAACATCTCGTAATAATGAGAAACTTTCTCGTAATGAGAAACTTTCTCGTAATAATGACTTAACATCTCATAATAATGAGAAACTTTCTCGTAATAATGACTTATCTCATAATAATGAGAAACTTTCTCGTAATAATGACTTAACATCTCATAATAATGAGAAACTTTCTCGAAATAATGACTTAACATCTCATAATAATGAGAAACTTTCTCGTAATAATGACTTAACATCTCATAATAATGAGAAACTTTCTCGTAATGAGAAACTTTCTCGTAATAATGACTTAACATCTCGTAATAATGAGAAACTTTCTCGTAATAATGACTTAACATCTCATAATAATGAGAAACTTTCTCGTAATAATGACTTAACATCTCATAATAATGAGAAACTTTCTCGAAATAATGACTTAACATCTCATAATAATGAGAAACTTTCTCGTAATAATGACTTAACATCTCATAATAATGAGAAACTTTCTCGTAATGAGAAACTTTCTCGAAATAATGACTTAAAATCTCGTAATAATGAGAAACTTTCTCGTAATAATGACTTAACATCTCATAATAATGAGAAACTTTCTCGTAATAATGACTTATCTCATAATAATGAGAAACTTTCTCGTAATAATGACTTAACATCTCATAATAATGAGAAACTTTCTCGAAATAATGACTTAACATCTCATAATAATGAGAAACTTTCTCGTAATAATGACTTAACATCTCATAATAATGAGAAACTTTCTCGTAATGAGAAACTTTCTCGTAATAATGACTTAACATCTCATAATAATGAGAAACTTTCTTGTAATAATGACTTAACATCTCGTAATAATGAGAAACTTTCTCGAAATAATGACTTAACATCTCGTAATAATGAGAAACTTTCTCGAAATAATGACTAAACATCTCGTAATAATGAGAAACTTTCTCGTAATAATGACTTAACATCTCATAATAATGAGAAACTTTCTCGTAATAATGACTTAACATTTCGTAATAATGAGAAACTTTCTCGTAATAATGACTTAACATCTCATAATAATGAGAAACTTTCTTGTAATAATGACTTAACATCTCGTAATAATGAGAAACTTTCTCGAAATAATGACTTAACATCTCGTAATAATGAGAAACTTTCTCGAAATAATGACTAAACATCTCGTAATAATGAGAAACTTTCTCGTAATAATGACTTAACCCTCTGGAGTCTGAGGCTGATTTGGGGCCTGGAGAAGTTTTGACATGCTCTGACATTTGTGCTTTTTTCAGTTCTTCATAAACATATTAATGGAAAAAGTGGCATTACACTGTATTCAGCACAAACTAGGCTACAATAATATGTGAGGAACATGTATGTACATGTTTGTGTTTTTGAAGGAATAACATTTATGCGTGGTTATTGAAAAAACAAAAAACTTAAGTCACTGAAATAAGGCCAAAAAAAGTATAGTAAATCTGTGTTCACAAGACTTTTGGGTATTGGAGGTTGTAGACTAGAATTTTTGCTTCAGAATTATGTAAAAATTATGCTGCCTACTCCTTCATATAAAACAATATATTGATTTAGTTTTTGTAAGACACTTTTTGCCAAGGAACACAGTATGCGAGGAGGCGTGAATCACCACTGAAAATGGGCCATTCTCACCTGAGAAGACAAAAGAATTGGATAGTAATGAGCTGAAATGACTTGCATATTAATGAGGCATTTCAGTCAGGTAGGCTGTGAAAAAAAACCTCCTGTGATGTCTCAAGCTCATTATGATATATGAAACATACAGAAAAATATTATTACAATATAAAGTAATGGTTTTATATTATACTTTAAAATATAATGTATTTCTGTGATGCAAAGAGTCTGAATATAGGCTTTTAGTTTAAAAGCATGCACATTTGTAGAAATATTGGATTCTCATATGCTTATGTCAATTTTCTATACAGAGGAGTTATTTTTATTTAATATTCACTGTCATTACTATGAGCGCTGGTGTTTTCAATTCATCCTTGAAGTCGGAGGGCGCTCTATGCATTTTTAGTCCACAAATTCATCTAAAAGAAGAAGAGGCTATTCCATGAATGGAGTTTCCAATTCATACAGCTGCAGGAGGGCGCTAAAGAAACAAAAACTCATCTAAAATTCATCCATAGAAGAAAAGTAAACAGGAACTAACTGTATGTCTTCTAGAGATCGCTAACCATGACTTTTACATCCAGATAAACACTTTTCAAGACAATAAATACACGATTGAGATGATGAATGCATGTATTGCCTCTGAATTTGCGTCTGAATAGCGCTGGCTCCGTGGGCGTGGCCGCATTAGCGGATAATGAGCTGAATCACAGTCTTCTGACATGGCTCTCTTTTCATACAGATTACATAAACACAGAAGGTTTGTTTTCGATTTGACTTACATGATTTAAAACCTGACATCTTAACGTTTTTTAGACATAAGTTTAATTTTTCTGCGATTAGTATTCACTAAGTTACAGTTCATTTTCTGAGAATTATCAGATTGGATTTCGTTCAGAGGGAGAGGAGAGATCACGCATCATGTTAGTTTTCTTTATTTTACAAAAAGCACAACATTTTGTTTTTACTTTGAGTGTATATAAATAAAAGAAGACATTCTATAGTTTCAATTGATATATTACTTATGTCTCTATGACAAAAAATGACGGAGTATTTGAAGTCTGTTTTGCTGCAATGTGAAAAAAAAACTGCAAAACGCGCCGGCGCGTTTTTAGACCTCAGAGTGTTAACATCTCATAATAATGAGAAACTTTCTTGTAATAATGACTTAACATCTCATAATAATGAGAAACTTTCTCGTAATAATGACTTAACATCTCATAATAATGAGAAACTTTCTCGTAATGAGAAACTTTCTCGTAATAATGACTTAACATCTCATAATTGTCACAGTCTGTTTAGTTTCAGTTTCAGTTTATGGACTTTGTTTTCGTTCTATGATCACATGTTCTGTTTCCCGCCTTAATCATTAGTTATCTGTATCACCTGTGTCTAGTTAATCACCCTTGTTATGTTTGCTATTTAGTTTGCCCCCGTTCACTCAGTCCTTGTCCGTTCACCGTTGTAAGATGTTGTGTTGCTTCTCTATGCCTGTTAACCTGTGGATTACGTCATTAAAACTAGTATTTGGATTTCTACTCCTTATCTGTGCTCCTTCCTGCAGCAAACCGTAACAGATGAACGGACCGCCCAAATTTGATGAACGGGCCACGTTCATCACCGTGGCCCAGGAAAGCCACGATTTTTTTCATTTTGCCACAAACTTTTGCGTTTTGGCTAGACAGACCTCTTTGGAGGATGAAACCATCAAGGACCTGTTCTGGATCGGGGCCAACCTCTACCATGCCACCCACCTTCCAGACACCACCGGACTTAGTTGGAGGGAAGCCGTATATTTGTGTCTGGAAAGCGTGCGGTCCCGACTCCGAACCCGGCCAGACCCAGAGCCTAGCCCGTCACCACCGCGATTGACGACGCCTGTGCCCCCCGCAGACTGGAAGCTTCCGCCTGCCGCGACGCTAGAGCCTACACCCGAGGACAAAGAGGTGGAGCTCAACATCGCCCCGGAGCCGAAGCACCACCAGGAATCTGACCAGGGGCATGAGCCGACGTCATCATCCATCGCCGTGGGAGTCCTAGTGGAGTTCGAGGGGATGGATGCGAGCCCCGCCCATACCCCCGCCACTGAGAGCGAGCAACAGTTGGACTTATTGGACAGTTTTATAGAGAGTGGTGTGAAAAATACTTTGTATCCCTGCATTTTCAATGATTCTGATTCTTCGACAGTTCTATCATCCCCACCCAACCTCCCTCTCCCACCACCTCAAATAACTACCAGTAAGGACACTTCATCTTTGGTTTCCTGTGCCACTCATTTCCAGAGCATCGCCAAGCCTGTCACCCAGCCATCGTCACCTCCCATCATTCCCATTGACTCACCTCATCCTCCTCTCAGTGGCGAGGCCTCATCATGGTCCTGCTGGGAGGTCACTCCTTCTGGGCGTCAGGAGTCCGTGGCTCCGCCTCCTGCCTCGTCGTGCTCTGTCCTGCCTCGACCCGTCGGCCTGGCTCCTGCACCTACACTCCTCCTCCCCTCGACTCCGGCTCCGACCATCGAGCATTCAGACTCACTGGGCTCCCTCGGTACGTCGGCTCCCCCTGGGTCGGACGTCGCCAAGCCTCCGCTGCGGACTTGCGGGCCGTACGCTGCTCTTCGGCCCTCCACCCCTTCGGCTTCGGCAAGCTCCGCCCTCCCTCAGGCTCCACCTCCGCCCTCGGTCACTCCAGCTCGCCCTCTGCTCTCCGGATCTCCACCTTCACCTCGGAAAGTCGTCACTGCGGCTTCGTCGCGGCCGCCCAGGTCATCGGCATCCCATCACCGCCTCGGACTTCCGTCTGCGCGGGGGATTCCACCCTCCAAGGCTCCGTCACCGTTGGTCATCTCCACGAAACCACCATCAAGGCTCCTACCACCGTTGACGTCACCTTGGGTCACCGCCTTGGCTGTGCTCTGGGTCACATCCACCTGGCCACTCCTACCTCCTCCAATCCCGCCTTGGTTGTCATCTTCCAGTCTTCTGCCTGCCTCCGGTTCCTGCTCCTGGCCACACCCTCGTCCTCCTCCCAAGCCGCCTCCATTTCTCCTTTCACGGCGTGAGGACACGCCTTTCCGGGGGGGGGCGTAATGTCACAGTCTGTTTAGTTTCAGTTTCAGTTTATGGACTTTGTTTTCGTTCTATGATCACATGTTCTGTTTCCCGCCTTAATCATTAGTTATCTGTATCACCTGTGTCTAGTTAATCACCCTTGTTATGTTTGCTATTTAGTTTGCCCCCGTTCACTCAGTCCTTGTCCGTTCACCGTTGTAAGATGTTGTGTTGCTTCTCTATGCCTGTTAACCTGTGGATTACGTCATTAAAACTAGTATTTGGATTTCTACTCCTACATCTGTGCTCCTTCCTGCAGCAAACCGTAACAATAATAATGAGAAACTTTCTTGTAATAATGACTTAACATCTCGTAATAATGAGAAACTTTCTCGTAATAATGACTTAACATCTCGTAATAATGAGAAACTTTCTCGTAATAATGACTTAACATCTCGTAATAATGAGAAAATTTCTCGTAATAACGACTTAACATCTCGTAATAATGAGAAACTTTCTCGTAATAATGACTTAACATCTCGTAATAATGAGAAACTTTCTCGTAATAATGACTTAACATCTCGTTATAATGAGAAACTTTCTCGAAATAATGACTTAAAATCTCGTAATAATGAGAAACTTTCTCGTAATAATGACTTAACATCTCGTAATAATGAGAAACTTTCTCGTAATAATGACTTAAAATCTCGTAATAATGAGAAACTTTCTCGTAATAATGACTTAACATCTCGTAATAATGAGAAACTTTCTCGTAATGAGAAACTTTCTCGTAATAATGACTTAACATCTCATAATAATGAGAAACTTTCTCGTAATAATGACTTAACATCTCATAATAATGAGAAACTTTCTCGTAATAATGACTTAACATCTCGTAATAATGAGAAACTTTCTCGTAATAATGACTTAAAATCTCGTAATAATGAGAAACTTTCTCGTAATAATGACTTAACATCTCGTAATAATGAGAAACTTTCTCGTAATGAGAAACTTTCTCGTAATAATGACTTAACATCTCATAATAATGAGAAACTTTCTCGTAATAATGACTTAACATCTCATAATAATGAGAAACTTTCTCGTAATAATGACTTAACATCTCATAATAATGAGAAACTTTCTCGTAATAATGACTTAACATCTCATAATAATGAGAAACTTTCTTGTAATAATGACTTAACATCTCGTAATAATGAGAAACTTTCTCTTAATAATGACTTAACATCTCGTAATAATGAGAAACTTTCTCGTAATAATGACTTAAAATCTCGTAATAATGAGAAACTTTCTCGTAATAATGACTTAACATCTCGTAATAATGAGAAACTTTCTCGTAATAATGACTTAACATCTCGTAATAATGAGAAACTTTCTCGAAATAATGACTTAAAATCTCGTAATAATGAGAAACTTTCTCGTAATAATGACTTAACATCTCGTAATAATGAGAAACTTTCTCGTAATAATGACTTAAAATCTCGTAATAATGAGAAACTTTCTCGTAATAATGACTTAACATCTCGTAATAATGAGAAACTTTCTCGTAATAGTGACTTAACATCTCGTAATAATGAGAAACTTTCTCGTAATGAGAAACTTTCTCGTAATAATGACTTAACATCTCATAATAATGAGAAACTTTCTCGTAATAATGACTTAACATCTCATAATAATGAGAAACTTTCTCGTAATAATGACTTAACATCTCATAATAATGAGAAACTTTCTTGTAATAATGACTTAACATCTCATAATAATGAGAAACTTCCTTGAAATAATGACTTAACATCTCATAATAATGAGAAACTTTCTCGTAATAATGACTTAACATCTCATAATAATGAGAAACTTTCTCGTAATGAGAAACTTTCTCGTAATAATGACTTAACATCTCATAATAATGAGAAACTTTCTTGTAATAATGACTTAACATCTCATAATAATGAGAAACTTTCTTGTAATAATGACTTAACATCTCGTAATAATGAGAAACTTTCTCGAAATAATGACTTAACATCTCGTAATAATGAGAAACTTTCTCGAAATAATGACTAAACATCTCGTAATAATGAGAAACTTTCTCGTAATAATGACTTAACATCTCATAATAATGAGAAACTTTCTCGTAATAATGACTTAACATCTCGTAATAATGAGAAACTTTCTCGAAATAATGACTTAACATCTCGTAATAATGAGAAACTTTCTCGTAATAATGACTTAACATCTCGTAATAATGAGAAACTTTCTCGTAATAATGACTTAACATCTCGTAATAATGAGAAACTTTCTCGTAATAATGACTTAACATCTCGTAATAATGAGAAACTTTCTCGTAATAATGACTTAACATCTCATAATAATGAGAAACTTTCTCGAAATAATGAGAAACTTTCTCGAAATAATGACTTAATCCACGCATGGGAGAAAATCTTTTGCCAAACACATGGTAAACTGTATGCTGGGAGAGAAAGCTCTCTGACAATACTGTGGTCCGTCGCATTGATTCAACATCTACTGACATCCTCAGGCTAGATGCCGAGAATGATTTGAGAGTAAAACTGTCATCCATTAACCCAAATTTTGATGATTTGTGTGCAGACATGCAGGCCCATCCATCTCACTAAAAAGTGTACGAAAACTCAAAACAATTAACTTGACTTGAACATGAACATAATTTAACTGCTTTGTTTCTACTAAAAATGAGTATTGTCAGCTTTACTTAGTGAGTGTTTGTTCAGTCAACTTAACATTGCTAAGTGAAATACAAATTAATGTTGACATAACTAAGTGGGCAGTGGATCCGTAGTTCTCAGCATGCTTTGCAAGGGACTGCATTAAGAGAGTAAATTTAGGGATTAAAGTGTTGTGTTTTACAGTAACGGGAAAGATGTTGTTTGTTCATGTTAGTGTTTAATGTTCAGTTATGTTGAACATTTAGAGGAGTTTCAGTAATGTTTTTGAATGTTGTGTTCACCATTATGCAGAAGAGTGTCGTCTGTGTTTAGAGCCTCATATATGCATGTTTAGTATAGAATTCCTGCTCTCAATTCAGTTGAGTTTGTTATATAGAGGGAAATAGTTCATTTAATAAGGTAAATTAAGTAAATAAATGTGTTCATCTTGTGTACAAATTACTCAATATAGTTGTGTGGAACCACTTGACACTTCTTAAATCCAACAATTCATTTTTTTGAGTGAAGCAATAGTATGTGTTTTATTTGTAACTGAAATGTTGATGTTTTCTAATATACAGTGAACATCTGTATTTGGTTATTGCTATTAAAAATGTGATGTTTAACTGAAGTAAGGTGTTGGGGGTGCTTGACAGGTTTCAAACGCTAGAAAGGGGCGCGTGTTGCAAAAAGTTTGGGAACTGCTGTACGAGAACAACATTATATAACATAATATGCAGTCACTGCAGCTTTCTGTGTTTAATTAATTTGTCAATTATAGTCCTTCAATAAAGATAATGATCACACTGTTACAGTAATAGCACCATAGATACAATTAAAAAAAGCTCCACAGTCCACAAATGCAATATAGTCAAATGGGAAACACTTTACAACACACATTAATTAATATATTTTTTTTTAAAATAAAAACGCCATATAGTTGTAGCCTATATCCTCAAATTATAAACTACGGTGTTTCTATCCATTCATTGACATTAAGCAGGACCAATAGGCTGTTTTAAATTTTTGCTCTTTGTACATCATGATATCTTATGCATATTTTATGAACAGAAAAGTGACTTTATTTAAAAGTACTGTTGTTAAATATTGTAGACATCGATCTGATCAAAATGACTGCAAATATGACTGTTAAGCCCCGACCTTCACTTCCTGTTCTGGTGCTGCGGGTCTGCAGCTGGATACTACTGGTTCCATTAAGAGTTGTTGACATTGAGGAAACTATCGCCTCCTGCTGGTACTCCAACTTCATATATGCATGTAATTTTCACACTTACAGAAGGCAAACGGTGAGCAGAGTGTGTATTACATGCTTTGGAGTGATAGTGGGTTGGCTGCACAATAGGTGTACCCACTGTAAGTAGATAAGACACTACATACTGAGTATCAAGACATCTCACGCTCATCCAGTACCCATGGCCATGCATAGCTCTCAGATGACAGAACTGTGTCAGTTGACTGCAGTTTTTCAGGTGCTTTCCTGCACTAAATTTTGGCTTTTTCCTTCAAAATATTTCTGCAGAGTTTGTGTCTTTGCTTGTTTCCATCTGAAAAGACAAATGCAATGCCATAATATGTGCAATTTAAAACTCTTTCTAAAATTAAAAAAATATGTAGGCAAAAAAATACAGTTTGCAAAATACATATTTTATACAAGTACATTTACGTATATTTCCCCCCAAAGTTCTTACTTAAAACTAATGACATATCTCTGATCTCTGTGAATACAGTCAGAGACAATAGCTTTGGTCAAATGAGCCATACAGTGTACTAACAAACACATTCACTAAGGTGATTTGCGAACATTCACAATATATAACGTGGTACTTACATGTTCTGAATATGAAGTTGGTACTGATACATTTTTGGGATTTCTATTAAACTCCAGTTGTTGTTGCCGGAGTATCCACACTAGCGTGAGCTGTAAAGGCTCGGCACTCTTCTGAAAAGCGGTGTGAATCTGTCTTTAAAAGCTTTGAAATGATTTGATGTTTAAAATGATCTAACCTGTTTGACAGTAAAGATCTTGCTTCCTCTGCCTGATGCTCACATAAAGAGTCTCAGTTGTCTTATTGATAAGTTATTTATAGGATATGCTTTTACGATAGAAATAAACATGTACATTATGATTACATCAGAGGCATAAGGATGAGGCTTAAATTTAAGTGTAAACAGAAAAATCGTACACAACACTACAAAATTACAGTGCTAAAGTAATGTAAAATATACCTGCCTGTATCAGCCGCTGCTGGATTTCACTGGTCCAGTCTTTAAGCGTGTCATCTGTTACTGCAAACTCGTTCTTTACTGCATCAAGGTTTAAGGACTCCTCCTGAATTTGAGCTTTTGTCTAATGAATAACAATACCATATTGACTTTATAGTTGCCACTAGCCTACTGAACTACAGCAAACACTACAGCAAAATGAAACACTAAAAGACCACAGCTGTCACCTGTAAAAGACAAAAGCAATGCAGAAACATAGCTTTAGTGGGCCTTTGCATGCATCAGTGACAGGAACGGCTTCATGTGCAGGATAGTCCAGGCCAGGGTTCCCCCAGAAGCAAGGTAGAGCTGGTTTGAGGCAGTGAAATACCATGCAGAGCATGTTCATCTCTACAAAGACTTCTTGTTGGCAGATAATTCATCATCCCAGGCTGTCACTAACATTCTCAACTTCCTGGAAACTGTAAAAAAGGCAACTGCTGGACATCAGTGCTAACGGCACGTTTCACTGTTGATCCCACACCATCCACTGCACCTTTGCCGTAGCTTGTGGCAAAGAACTGCCACTGTACTCTTAAAGATGGAAACAGCTCTTTGAATGTGGTTGACAGGAAACACCAGAGGAACTTGTTTTTAAACTGAGAGGCATCACTAAATATGTGCCTCACTCTCAGATCACGTCTTTGCTCATTCACACTGTGTGATTGTCACTCGCGTGAACGAGCACCGATTTACCTGTGATTTCGGGCATTTGTCGGCGATTTCTCAAAACCTGTCGGCGAGCCAAAATCGGGGCTAAAATCGTGCAGTCTGAACTCGGCTTTACTGAAATGAATCATGTCTCATATTATCGATCAATCGCTGTTTGGTCCATCAAACAGCTGGAGGACAACATGGCGACATTTATCTCAGGAAAGACATTTAATGACCATAACATGTTAGTTAACCACACAGAGACAAGTATTGTGCTAAATCTGTGCACTGTATTGCATATTTACTATATTTTTATACTCATTAAAATATAATAAATATGCAATACTCATTATTATACTAATTTTTATAGTTGTTAATTTTAAACTTTAATAATTACAGAAGCTGATTCCACTAATGTTTACAGCATTAGATTAGAGATTTTTTTCATAAAATTAAAAATTAATATGTCTACTGTCCATTTCACTAATAATCTGTTATTGTGAGCTTGGGAAAGGCACTAAATAAATTGAACATCATTAATAAATACAATAATTGAGCCACTGTGAGACTGGAGAGGTGAACTAATCGCTTTTTTTTCTGTACAGACGGCTTTGTCACGGTCCCGCCGCAGTGAGGAACAAGCGCCGCTCGTGGAGCGTCATCCTAGAGGTCAACACACACACCCAACTTTTTAGAGGTCAGTTACGACAACGTTACACTCTCTGAGCAGTTTTCCAAAGGTTTCTCGTCCACACCGAAATATCGGCAAACGGTATCTAACTGCGGTTACTGTGAATATATTTGGTAAAACGTCACTGAACACATTAGGCTATTCATTATTGAGTTTTTATAGGTGATGTTGCTGGCTAAGTGAATTAAAAACAGTGCTCAGTCATAAAATCACTAATATGAAATAATTTAAGCAGTTTGTTTCTATGTGATAACAACTTGCACAGTAAAACATTAAACTCACTCCGCTGCCCATCTTATATGGGGCAGTTCGCCAAATACAAGGCTGTTGGATTTGAATAAACGTTTTGTTTGTACATTTTTACACCTCCTCACATGCCTAATATCCCACAACAACAACCAGGACAACCAATTTTCTCTGGCATTTCAGATAAAGCCAGAATACCCAGTTTTAATGGGTCAACCCACTTTACACGCTGCATATTCTGGGTTCATCTGCTTGCCTGTACACAGTATAGTATATTATTTCTTTACTAAATTGTATACTGGATTTTGATATTACTGTTTTAGTGCACTAAGGCACATTTTTATAACAGGTTTCAATGGGAAAACACTTAATGTGAAACTTTGCATTGCAATCGGAGCAAACATGCATAGTTTCATTCTTAAAGGATTAGTTCATTTTCAAATAAACTTTTGCTGATAATTTACTCGCCCCCATGTCATCCAAGATGTTCATGTCTTTCTTTCTTCAGTCAAAAAGAAATGAAGGTTTTTGATGAAAACATTCCAGGATTTTTCTCCATATAGTGGACTTCACTGGACTCCAGACGGTTCAAGGTCAAAATTACAGTTTCAGTGCAGCTTCAAAGAGCTTTAGAGAAACCATCACTCATTTTCTAAAAACCAAACTGTTTGTCACGATTGTTACCATTCATTTGTATTAATTACATCCATTTATTCACATTCATTGTCCAGCAAAGTTGGAGTCCATCCTCATCATGCAGCAACAGAAACATAAATCAGAAATGCATGTGATTTAAGTTCTTTTTTATCTGTACTGTAACACATTTTAATTAGATAATCATCAAGTTTTCTAAAATAGAGGCAAATCATGTGTGAAAGTATACATATAATAGACCCATGCTATGCCTTTGTGTGTGAAGATGGTCATTTTTAAGCATAACACTTTACAATAAAAGACAATTTGTAACATTAAATAAGGTTAATAAAAGTGTTGTTCATTTTTAATTTCAACTTTACATTTTAAAGTTGTCTCTTCCATTAGTTATAATGAATTAAAGGTGCCCTCGAATGAAAAATTTAATTTATCTTGGCATGGTTAAATAACAAGAGTTCAGTACATGGAAATGACATACAGTGAGTTTCAAACTCCATTGTTTCCTCCTTCTTATGTAAATCTCATTTGTTTAAAAGACTTCCAGAAAACACTCGGATCTCAACATAACACCGACTGTTACGTAACAGCCCCCAATATTTGCATAATGCCAGCCCATGTTCGACGCATTAGACAAGGAAAGGCAGTATTAACGTCTGGATCTGTGCACAGACGAGGTAAGCAAGCGAGAACAACAGCGAAAAATGGCAGATGGAGCAATAATAACTGACATAATCCATGATATCATGATATTTTTAGTGATATTTGTAAGTTGTCTTTCTAAATGTTTTGTTAGCATTTTGACAATGTACTGTTAAATGTGGTTAAAGTTACCATCGTTTCTTACTGTATTCACGGAGACAAGAGCCGTCGCTATTTTCATTTTTAGACACGTGCAGTCTGTATAATGCATAAACACAACTTCATTCTTTATAAATCTCTCCAACAGTGTGTAATGTTAGCTTTAGCCACAGAGCACAGCCTCAATCTCACACAGAATCAAACGTAACCATCTAAATAAATACTTTACTCACATAATTCGAAGCATGCATGCAGCATGCATGACGAACATCTTGTAAAGATCCATTTGAGGGTTATATTAGCTGTGTGAACTTTGTTTATGCAATGTATATAGAGTCGAGAGCTCGTGTGGCAGAGAGAGCGCATCTCTTAAAGGGGCCACGCTGAAAAAATCTGTGCATAGTTAATGATGCCCCAAAATAGGCAGTTAAAAAAATTAATTAAAAAAAATCTATGGGGTATTTTGAGCTGAAACTTCACAGACACATTCAGGGGACACCTAGGACTTTTATTACACCTTGTGAAAAACAATCTAGGGCACCTTTAACATGAACAATCAATGTATAATTAATATTTTATTTTCCTCTTACCTCTGAATAAAGTAGCTATTCATAAGTTCAGTGCTGCTTTGTTTACAGCAGTGCAGTGATTTTTACTTTGTCCATCCAAGGACGCGAAGTAAAATAGGGATTGGTACTCACGTCACCGCTGACGTTGTGATTTTGGATCACATGTCTCTTAAGGTGTGGTTATGAGTACATCAGATAACCACTTTCCCCCCCCTTTCCCTAGTTCAGGGCACCAGTCAGGGTCTTTCACTCTCTACAGGGGCTTTCATTCATTTAGAATTAATGTAAAGTGGTTAGCTGATTTATCTGAAAGATTGGTGAAATTGCTAACTTGTAGAACCTTTTCTGTATTATCAGCACAAGGAAGACACAATTGTAATAAAATAAATTTTATTAACAAAAAAGATAAACAAGAATAACTAACACAACTACTAAATGAATATCATGAATGATAAAGGAATAAAGTGCATAAGATACATAGAATACAAGTGATTAAGTTGAGTGTGGCTATGGAAGAGTTACGTTATCTTAGGGAAAGATAAACTGTTTCTCTGAAAATAATAAGGTGGAGAACCTTATTATGCACCAAACAAATAAACGAAGGATTATTTGTTATTAACTAAGATCAGCTATATTAGGAAATTATATAGTGATAAAATACAACAATGCCAAGGTCTCTGGAAAGAGGTTTGGTTAAGTGATATTTACATTCCACGTGGTTGAGTCCGATGACGGTGACGTCTTCCACTGGTTGTGCTGGGTGACAGTGCAGTGGGGAGAGGAGCCAGAATCTGTTTCAACAGTCTTGAACACGAAGCTCTGTGGGATGCTGATCTCCTGGAGCACCAAAGGGTCCTAAAATCTGGAACACGCAGACGAAGGTACCTTGAAGTGAAGGTTTGCTCTCCTGAGCTTAACCTTGTTGCGGATGTCGTCACTGTTTCGCTGGATGGAAACTTTGAACGTAGTGTTTGTTGATGTCTCTTTCCTCAAAAGCTGGAGGCTTAGAACGTGGTCGTCTCTGTTGCTGCCTCACAAGCTGTAGACTCAGATCATGGGATCTGTTGTTGTCTCTCTGGATGGACCAGAGGCTCAGAACCGTGTATCTGTTAATATCTGTCCCCGTGCAGGACAGACTCAGAACAATATCTGTTATGTCTCACCCGATGGGAGACTCAGAATGCTATATCTGTTACATCTTTCCCCTTTCAAGGGCAGACTCAGAACAAGGAGTGTCGGTAGAAAGGGTACCTTTATCCCTTTCCGATGAGGAGGAGATTGCATTTTGGCGCTTCTCCATTCGAGTGCTGTGATTGGCTGCTGGCATCAGAGGGGACACACAGAGTGTGGCCCACCCTTCTCTCCCCTGTGGAACTTATTTGCATGAAGCACAAAGTTGGAAGTCTTTACAGTGTCTTTAAAGTTTACCAATGCATTTCTCACTTTCCAAACCACCACCAGAATACCTTTGGCAATATTCTAAACAAATAGAGACTAAACATGATGGAAAAAGATTGAACTGTCATTCAATTGTACATTAACAGCTGGATTTGTATCAGATGTTGCACTACAAATGGCTGTCAATGAGAATACTTATTTCTGTGACTAAGTGTGAAATGGATGTGTAGTTTGCATCAGTTCTAAGGTTTTCAAACATAGTTTTGAATGGATTTGGATGGATCTTTGTGATCTCTCTTTGTTTCACCTATTTCTGCTAAGGTCCCAAGGAATTTTTATGGCAGTTTCTGGCCAACTTTAGGAAGTAGTGTTTAGATGGGTGAAGGGCAGTAACTGCCTGTGGACCAATGAGAAGCCTTGTCCTTCCCAGCCTTGGTACAAGAGGTCTTCTTCTTACCCTCTAAGAGAGGTCTGGATGTTGTCCTTCCATCTTTATCTGATGGCGTTGGACAGTTTGTTTGTGTTAGGCCACCAAGATCCAATCAAAATGTAGCAAACGTTTTTCCGCTGTTACGGACAGAGAGAGGCCCGGCCATAAACTGGGCCCTAGAATGTGCTGTTCACTACAGCAGTAACCAAGGAAATGCTGTATCTCTCTCATCAGCGCCACCTGCTGTCAGAGAGTGAATCTGCATCTCATTCAGCCTGTCCGCTGTTTTTGTTTCAAGCTTTTTTTGTGCACTAGCATGTAATTTCACAAAAATAAAGTCAGACCATTCTGTTTTTGCTTTAAATGTTGAAATTAAATATATATTATAATAAATTAATATATTAAATATATTATAAGAAATTAGCACGAATCAACGTTCATAACACACTGCACCGTAGCATGTCATAATTGCCAGAAAAAAAAATTAAGAACTTCACTGCTACACGTGATTTACATGTAACGTTTGTGGCATTTACGTGGCCTCTACATCACGTCTACACCTCGTCTGCACCTTAAGTTGAATGGAATAAATAGCAGAAAAGTCATTTTTTGAACCCTTGGGAATGCCATAGAAAGCAGTCTGGGAAAAACTCTGCAGAACAGTGGTGTAAAACAAAGCGCCAGGCAGGAATACCACAGGTCGGTCGTTTTCACGATGGAGAAGCGAGCCACCTTCAGTCAGGTGGAAAAGATCGGCACCGCAGTCAGGCTGCAGAGCGTCAAGCGCAGCATAAGTGAGCAGACTAACTGTTTTCACAGATTGGCCTCGCTGATGAAGTGTGTTGTGCTGAATCGCCGCTGCTCTTCGCTCTAATTGAGGACTTGTGCCTGTTTTTATAGGCTTCTCTGATCCAGCCTCTACGATGGTGTATGCTCCTGTGGGACCAGCGTGGAGAGGTGACCAGGCTGTCGTTTCTGCATTACACATCATCGAACCGCAGAAGGACGAGTGTAGTGGAGGTAAAGGCTCTCGGTCCGAAGCAGAAGGTGCGAATTGCAGAGTTGACGTTTCAGCGCCCAACCCTTCTGTTCTGTAGGTGACCGGACTGGATAGAAAATAGTGTTGTGTTTGTGGTTGGTTTCTGTAGGTGGAAGAGGTCCGTGGAAAGCTTCGACTTAACGGTTCCTTAAGCAGAATGGTGACAGTCAACGGCTCGGACTGTGAGCTCAAAGAAGTGACGAGATCAGTGTGCCGCTGTGGGACAGCTTCGTCATCCAGGCTGAGGGCCACAACTCATATGCCTTCAGGAACCAGTCTACGAGAGAGAGAGAGACAGGAGCGTCCGTGTACTGGCCCGGCAAGCACCATCGAGCAGATCGCAGATTTGGAAGTGCCAGAGGGAGAAGGTGGCGAGGAGGAGGACGGATCACTAATAATAGCTGTATCACCTCTAATACAGCGTTCATGTGGAAACACTGTAAAGCATCTCTGTCTGTTCCTGTAAACAGCACATCTCCACTGTTAGTTACACATCAACAGTGAACTCTAGTAAGTAAGCCATCAGTCACATGTGTTCAGAAACACAAAGCTCTTGATGTGCTTTGCCATGCCAAAGTCTGTTAACTTCATCTGCATGTTGTCTGGGTTGATGAGAATGTTTCCCAGTGTGTGTCATCATGATGAACATCACACTCAATGCAGTCATGTAGTGCATCGATGAGTTTACTCATAATGCGTTTCACTGTTTCTTCAGTCAGGCAATCTCTCGTTCCTTGGATGAACTTACACAAGTCCATGAAGGACTGATCATATTCCACCATGAAAGAGATTCGATTTTTCTCCATAAACCAGTCGTCTGACTGTACTACATGCTCGTAAGTTGGAGGGTTTCGCACCTTCAACATCATATGTGCCTCTTCATTCATAGGTTTGAAATACCCAGGCTAAAGAAAAGAGATTGACAGAAGTTTAGTTGATTCCAGACTAATAATAACTAAAGCAATGAACTTTACAATAACTTTACTACTGATGTTTCTAGGCTTTGTTTGTGTAATGCAGTTTTATCTCATACATCTACACACAGAATTCATAAAATAATTCTTAGAGATTTTCATGAAGAATGAAGTCTTCTCAACGCACCACTTTAATGGGGTCTTCAGACATGGGATCATCAACACATTTGATGGCCACCTAAAAAATGAGATTCTTTTTGTTTACATTCGCAAGATTGACGTATGCACATTACTTCGCGTTTGTCAGAGATAAGGACAAGAAGAACGTAACAGTCAAATGCAACCTTTGTCTAAAACCAAAAGAACTATTAATGTCACGATTGTGAAACTCTTGAATTTAAAGAGAATAAAATAAAGGCAACAATAAGAATCATGGCATCAGAGTTTATATATAGTCCTGTTGTGTCTAATATGAATAGACCCAAGATATTGCCAGATAATCACTTTATACCTCTACCATAATTTAACAGACTTGGATCATTTGTGATTCTGTCTGTCATCCTTTCTTGCATTGTCTTGAGCTTTCACTTTGTCAATTTTAAGCTAGTATTGTTAGCAGCCTGGATATCCCACAGTCATTATGCTATATCATATCGCCCTCTAATCATTTTGGGCCGGAATTAATGTAAACACAGATATCGGATACCAGTCACATCTAAAGTGAATGTAAACGGGCCAAAAAATTGGATATGTTCAAAAGATCGCACCTGCATTAAGAATTGCAGTGTAAATGCAGCCATAGACAATCAGGACATTGAAGAATTTCTCCTTACTGCAGGAGAAATATATATGTATACAGTGATGTAATGTAACAAAGTAATAAAATGTATACTTTTACTCCGATACATTTCCCCGAAGCATATTCGTTACAAATCAACTCTGACTCGGAGGAAGAAAGACAAAAAGCCATTTTGACGAATCAGTGGTCTAGTGCCAATATTAGTTAAATTCCTTTGCACATGTGCAAACAAGTGATCTCAAAAACGCGGCGCCGGCGCGGTTGATTTCATTTTGTGCCCAAGCTCATGCAGGAGATGTACAGCTCTGCATCATGCTAGCAAGTGAAGCGAATGACGACAATAAGACGAATTTTGTGATGGAAGAAGCAGTAGCGGCTGCATCTGCTCTCGTGACAAATGACTGTTGTGACGAAGATGAACACCCGTGGCCATATTTGCGAGAATTTTTTTCTTATGCTGGAGTGAAAGAGTTTTCGTACCGGATGAAGTGCCTTTTATGCGTGCCTAAAGATATAGAAATATTGGCGTTCAAAAACTCACCGTCCAACCTCAAGAAACACATTGAGGTAAGTTAATATTACTATTAATCTGCAGCGTTAATGTTATTTAGTTTATGGTTCACATATGTAAGCAGCATCGTAGGCTGTTATTGTACTTAAATATGTAGAAATATTAGATGTTTGTGGTAGTCAAGTCAAAAAAAAAAAAGTCAAATTTATTTATATAGCGCTTTTACAATTGGTAATTGTTTCAAAGCAGCTTTACATATTAGAAGCACAGAAAAAAGGGAAGTGGTTAAAAATAAGCTGTACAAACAAGCGTGGTAATATGTAACATATACAAGATGGTGCTACATTAAGCCAATGTCGGCTGACTCCCAGGGGTGGAAAAAAACCCCTAGGAGAAAAACCCAGCGTGCTAGCACTGGGAAAAAAGTCCTAGGAGGGAAAAAACCCCTTGGAAGATATATATAATATATGTAAATGGATATGGAGATCAAACTCTGAATTATACATTTTTATTATTGAGATTAAAAATAAATTATATATAAATATATGTAAGCGGATACGGAGATTAAAAATCTGAATTATAGATGCAGCCAGAACTGGATCTGTAGGCCCATTGTCTCCTGGGCTACGTTGTAGTCAGGTCCAGACACAGGTTCTCCATCTGATCTGGATACGGCCTGGATCCAGCACCCGGCAAACCTCAGGATAAGCAGAGAGACAGATATTAGCGTAGATGCCATTCTTATTCTGATGTACAGGTATATCTAGTGTTATAGGAAATGTTCTCGGTTCCGGCCGACCTAATTATTGCAGCGTAACAATCCTTTAACGGATTTGAAAAATGTTAATGTATTGATAATGTGTTATGTGTATGCCAGGTTAAAGAGATGTGTTTTTAGTCTAGATTTAAACTGACAAAGTGTGTCTGCTTCCCGAACAATGCTAGGAAGATTGTTCCAGAGTTTAGGTGCTAAATAGGAAAAGGATCTGCCGCCTTCAGTTGATTTTGATATTCTGGGTATTATCAACTGGCCTGAATTCTGAGATCGCAATAAACGTGAAGGACTATAATGCATTAAGAGCTCACTTAGGTACTGGGGAGCTAAACCATTTAGAGCTTTATAAGTAAGTAGCAAGATTTTAAAATCTATACGATGTTTAATAGGGAGCCAATGTAATGTTGACAGAACTGGGCTAATATGGTCATACTTTCTGGTTCTAGTAAGAACTCTAGCTGCCGCATTTTGTACCAACTGTAGTCTGTTTAAAAGCCGAGCAGAACAACCACCCAGTAGAGCGTTACAATAATCTAGTCTTGAGGTCATGAATGCATGAACCAACTGTTCCGCATTTGTCATTGAGAGCATATGTCGTAATTTAGATATATTTTTTAGATGGAAGAAGGCGGTTTTACAGATACTAGAAACATGACTTTCAAATGAAAGATTGGTATCAAAGAGCACACCCAGGTTCCTAACTGAGGACGAAGATTTAATGGAGCACCCGTCAAGTGTTAGAGAGTATTCAAGGTTTCCCACTGCATCGGTAAGGGAGAACAGGGTGCAGTAATTTGCAGGGCGGATAAACGGTAGCTTTGATAAGACCGTAATAATTTTCGATCGGTTCAAAATCTTTGAAAATTATTTGGGGGTGACCGATCGGATAGGTTTTCCTGGCCTGACAGAAAGGATATAAGCTTGTAAAATCTACGTAACTTATTTTCTCACCATCGGCCATTTTGTGATAGAGTTTATAAGCATTAGTACGCCCCCAAAACAAGGCAAGGCAAGGCAAGGCAATTTTATTTGTATAGCACATTTCATACACAATGGTAATTCAAAGTGCTTTACATAAAAAAGAATAATAAAAATAGAACATAAGGAATAGAAATAACAGTAAAAACAGAGAATTTTGCTATCTGGATGGAAGAGCTAGGAAGTCTCAGGGAGTTTGTTGTTGTTGTTGTTGTTGTCGTCCATCAGAGTTGGAACTAAACAGATCCATTCATCAGAGCAGATCAGAATGGATCTTCCTCATCCAACAGGACTGCTACCTGTTAAGGCACTTCAAACTGATAAACATAGTTTCAATCTCCCCTTTTGCCAAGACACCTCAAACTGCACCACACAGCCCTAATCCCCCTTCCGGAGATATCTTACCTATGGAACGCAGTTCAAATTTCCCCTTTGGAAATTTCCCCCTTTGGAAAGTGTCCTGACTGTAATCCAGAGATATCTTAACCATGCACTACATCTTAAATTTCCCCATGGTTTGTCAAATTTACCAAATTTTAACCTAATCAATTTCTTCCTAATTCTCCCAGCTCTTTCAACCAGACAGCAATAATGCATTAAAAGTCAGAATAACAAGATGATACATAAAAGATATAAAATACATTAAAAATGAAATAAAAACAGGAAAAGGAATTTAAAGAATAAAAAGATAATACATATAAAATAAAGTGCAAACAGTTCGGACATAGCACAGTGCTCAATCAGCAAATGCATAGATAAAAAGATGTGTTTTGAGTCTGGATTTGAATGTGGCTACTGTTGGAGCACACCTGATCTCTTCTGGAAGCTGGTTCCAGCTGCGGCTGGCGTAACAGCTAAAAGCAGACTCTCCTTGCTTTGAGTGAACCCTGGGTATTTCTAAATGACCTGATCCTGATGATCTGAGTGATCTGTTAGGTTTATATTCTATGAGCATATCTGCAATGTATTGAGGTCCTAGACCATTGAGTGATTTATAAACAAGTAACAGTACTTTAAAATCAATTCTAAATGCAACTGGAAGCCAGTGCAAGGACCTGAGGACTGGTGTGATGTGTTCAAGTTTTCGGGTTCTGCTCAGAATCCTGGCAGCAGCGTTCTGTACGAGCTGCAGCTGTCTTATGGTCTTTTTGGGAAGACCAGTGAGGAGCCCATTACAATAATCCACCCTGCTGGTGATGAAAGCATGAACAAGTTTCTCTAAGTCTTGACTGGAGACAAAGCATCTAATTCTTGCAATATTTTTGAGATGATAATACGCTGATTTAGTTATTGTCTTTAAATGGTTACTGAAACTCAGGTCTGACTCCAAAATCACACCAAGATTCCTGACTTGATTTTTAGTTGTTTGACCCCTAGAGTGAAGGTACATGTTCACTTTGAGAACTTCATCTTTGTTTCCAAACGCAATGACTTCAGTTTTGTCTTTGTTTAACTGAAGGAAGTTTAGACACATCCAATTTTTAATTTCATCAATGCATTGGCACAGGGAGTCAATGGGGCTGTAGTCGTTAGGTGATAGGGCTAGGTAAATCTGGGTGTCATCTGCATAGCTGTGATATGCAATTTGGTTCTTTCTCATTATTTGGCTCAGTGGCAGCATATATAGGTTGAACAGGAGGGGTGCGAGTATTGAACCTTGAGGGACTCCGCATATCATGGATGTCCACTCAGACTTATGGTCACCGATACTCACATAATAACCTCTCCCTTCTAAGTATGACCTGAACCATTTAAGGACCATCCCAGAAAGCCCAACCCAGTTTTCCAGCCTGTCAAGGAGAATGTTGTGATCGACAGTGTCAAACGCAGCATTGAGGTCAAGTAGAACCAGCACTGTTAATTTACCTGAATCTGTGTTAAGGCGAATATCATTTATTATCTTTATGAGTGCTGTCTCTGTGCTGTGATGCGGTCGGAAACCAGATTGAAAGTTATCAAAGTATCCATTCAAGCTTAAGAACTTGTTCAGCTGATTGAAAACAACTTTTTCAATGATCTTGCCTATGAAAGGAAGATTTGAGATTGGCCTGTAGTTGCTCAATATGGTGTTATCCAGATTGCTCTTTTTCAGGAGGGGCTTAAACAACTGCAGTTTTCAGGGATTTTGGAAAAGTCCCAGAGAGAAGTGAGGCATTTACCACTTCTAGGAGATCTGCTTCTAAACAGTTTAACACTCTTTTGAAAAAAGATGTGGGAAGTGTGTCAAGGGCGCAGGTTGATGTTTTAAGGTGCTGTACTGTTTCTTCCAAAATTTTAGGCGTCTCTCGCGTCTCTCGGTTTCAGTCTCTCGGGGGCTAAATAGGTACTCATAAATTCCATCACAGAAGGGTCGGTCCGCTTCATCTTTTCCCATTCACACTCCCAAAGAACCTCAATTTGCAAACCGTACGCATTCCGCAGAATATCAACCTTATCGTCAAATTGTCTCCTAAGAACCCCATAGGGCACTCCTGACAAGGGATGTGTCCAATGGGGTTCAAAGCGGCAGTCGTGACCATGATGTAAACATCCGTTGTACTCTAGACCATACCTTACCCCCGACTTTTCATAGAACCGTCTAAAAAGAAACGACCGATCGACACTTCACCGTAGTTTGCAGCATGATGAATATCCACATTTCGAGTCATTTTTACATACTCGAGCCATTCGATCGAAGCGTTCGAGTAGGTCTTACTCTGTCGGACGTACGCATTATTGTGTGTCAGAGCCAGCGTGCTTCTTTCGAGATAATGCGATTTGAAGACCCCCATACAGCACGATGCTAGAGTAGTAAAGCTGAATGGGTCAATTTCAGCGCATTCTATGAACGCCTCTGTATTTCATGCATGCTTCGTGTAGCAAGACAACATCGTTCACACCGTATTTACACAGCTCTTTCCTGAAGTTAAACAATTTACCCGAAACGGTACTGTACCACGCATCAAACTTTACACGGTCTTTATCAGACATGTTTTCGTAATTGTAAAACTTTTTATCGGGGTAATGTCCTATATAATTCTAATTTTCCACCGTATTGAAAAGATGGGGAAAATATCCTTTCTCCGTAGTCGTTAAGTTTAGGGCCGCAGGCATCTTAGACAGAGCCATTGGTATGAATGCGTAGCTGTCGATGTATCGTTGTGCGAAAGCTTCGTCGTACATGAAGATTAATTTACAACCTTGCATTATGACATCGAGCACAAGACCTGCATTGCAAAAATACTCTAGAATTAGAAACTAATCAAATCTGGCCGTGCAATGAGCTATGAAACAGTATCCTTTGTATCGCGGCTGTCTGAAGTGTGTGATTAACTGTGCAATACACCCGGGGCCTTCTGCCACAAATTTTACTCCTTCAAAAGTGATCGCACATACAAAATTGGCTTTATGCTTACCATCTTGATATCGCGTTTCAAAATCATAAAAAATGTAATTCTTGTTAGGTACTTTGGGTACTATGGGTTGTATGAAGCATTGGTGTAGCCCATGATCCTGCAGATCTTCGCCGCAATGGCTGCAGCGGTTGGGACTACATTTGTGTTGATCACCCTTACCATGACCTATGACGTTGTATCGTTTGTTACACAGTTTGCAATATTTTATAGCATTGCACGGTGCTTTTTCTCATACAGGGTGTGTTTTTTTATGGGCGTTGTAACAGTAACTCGACTTACAAAATCGCAGACAATCGGGGCAATGCATGGTTCTTTCAAGATGTTTGTAACAATCAGCGTCAAAACATACGTTGCAGACGTGCTTGCATTGATGATTTCTAGGGCTTGAGTAGCCTTTGAAACAAAATTGGCATACATAGGATGTGCCGATGAATGCGGTCAAATTCAGAATTCTATAGTAATGTTCGTCGTACAAATCGAGATATACCGTTTTAGGGTGAGGCTCACTGTGAATTTTGTTTCTAATGCACCGGCATTCGTCCTGTAAAAAAAAATACTTTCAAAGGCATTTAAATCACCCAAACCAATTTTGTCTTGAATTGTGAAGCCTGCGTCATTTTGGATGGATGTGCCCAGTCTTTCTAACTCATTCTCCGACGATTGCGGATTTAGGAAACTTCGACTGCGAGTGCATCGTCCATCAACATCTGTTCATTACTTTGTAAAACTCTCTCGATTTGATCGGTAAATAGATTGATGTCATAATTATTCTGATCTGTTAAAATGGTTTGAATGGGCGACAACAGAGAAGTCCCCGTAAGGGCCATATTGATTACGCTAGCGTCACCGCCAATGTCTCTAGCAAATTCCACTATTTCGCTAAAAGCGTTGTGTAAAAAAATGTGGTACGATGCTAAATCTGTAGAGTTAATCACTCTCAGATTCAGCGGTCTTCGCAATTGTACGCTATTGAAACGGGGTCTCGGTAATGTACGGTAACCATTTACTTCACCGCCTTCACGAATCAAAGTATCAATGTCTGGCTGTGTTAGTCGTGACCTACCTGTAGGGGGTTCAGGGGGTGCTGCATTGCTGGTTGACGTTCGCAACGGAACTGTAGGCTGAGCCGTGACAGTAGATGCAATACCTGTTGACCCGTGACTATTATTTAAAGCTCCACCATCTTGTGCTAATCGTATGTTACATGTGTTTAATAATTTCTGTAATCGTACGGACAAATTAATGACAGGAATCTGGTCAATAGAAGATTGCAAATGTTCCAAATTAAAAGTTTGCTGTAATGGTACATCATTAAAAGTTGTTTCTACAAAATCTGGAAACAAATTTATCAATTGTTGTAATCTTTCACACAAGAGATGCGGATTTGCATTTTGTATTTCAAGCATACTCTGTAACAAGTCAGAGAGAGTTTGGTCTGGTTGACAGTTGGGTGCTTCAGCTGTGGAAAAAGGTTTCTCAGCATTCATTTTAATCTTTTATTTTTAGGTCAAAAGCTAAAACATAATATGCAATAAAACAAAATAAAGAAAAAACAAATAAAAGATACAACAATCAGAAAAATGATGACATTTATTTT